>NC_048565.1:5947926-5972926 GCF_013265735.2 Oncorhynchus mykiss | reverse complement strand
CAGACAGACAGAGACAGTAGAATGGCCTGACTGAAGAGCTCAGTGACTTTCAACGTGGCGCCGTCATAAGATGCCACCTTTCCAACAAGTCACTTTGTAAAATGTCTGCCCTGCTAGAGCTGCTAGGGTCAACTGTAAGTGCTGCTATTGTGAAGTGAAAATGTCTAGGAGAAACAACGGCTCAACCACGAAGTGGTAGGCCACACACGCTCAAAGCAAAGGTACCGCCAAGTGCTGAAAATCGTCTGTCCTCGGTTGCAACACTCACTACCGAGTTCCAAACTGCCTCTGAAAGCAAAGTCAGAATAAGAGCTGTTCGTCGGAAGCTTCATGAAATGGGTTTACAAGGCAGAGCAGCCTCACACAAGCCTAAGATCACCATGCGCAACTCTGGATCAGTGGAAACACTTTCACTTTCTCTCACTTTCACCATATGGTAGTCCATCGGACAAATCTGGGTTAGGCGGATGCCAGGAGAACACTACCTGCCCAATTGCATAGTGCCAACTGTAAAGTTTGGTGGAGGAGGAATAATGGTCTGGATGGTCTGGGGCTGTTTTTCATGGTTCGGGCCCCTTAGTTCCAGTGACGATAAATCTGCTACCGCATACATCCTAGACAATTTGTGACAACAGTTTGAAGGAGGCCCTTTCCTGTTTCAGAATGACAATGCCCCCGTGCACAAAGAGAGGTTTGTACATTAATCGTTTTTTCTAGATCTGTGGAAGAACTTGACGGGCCTGTGCTTCTCGGCCCCGTGCTTCTACACCTGCATTGCTTGCTGTTTGGGGTTTTAGGCTGGGTTTCTGTACAGCACTTTGAGATATCAGCTGATGTAAGAAGGGTTAAATAAATACATTTGATTTGCCTGCATTAATCCTTAAGAGGTTTTAAGTAGTTTTTTAAAGTATCTGTACTTTACTATTTATGTTTTTGACAACTTTTACTTTTACTTTACTACATTCCTAAAGAAAAGTAAGTACTTTTTACTTCATACATTTCCCCTGACACCCAAAAGTACTCATTACATTCTGAATGCTTTAGCAGGACAGGAAAATGGTGTAATTCACACAATTATCAAGTGAACATCCCTGGAGGACTCACTAAACATAGAACAATCCTGGTCATCTCTACTGCCTCTGATCTGGTGGACTCACTAAACAGAGAACATCCCTGGTCATCCCTACTGCCTCTGATCTGGAGGACTCACTAAACAGAGAACATCCCTGGTCATCCCTCCTGCCTCTGGTTTGGAGGACTCACCAAACAGAGAACATCCCTGGTCATACTGCCTCTGATCTGGAGGACTCACTAAACAGAGAACAACCCTGGTCATCTCTACTGCCTCTGATCTGGTGGACTCACTAAACAGAGAACATCCCTGGTCATCCCTACTGCCTCTGATCTAGAGGACTCACTAAACAGAGAACATCCCTGGTCATACTGCCTCTGATCTGGAGGACCCACTAAACAGAGAACATCCCTGGTCATCCCTACTGCCTCTGATCTGGTGGACTCACTAAACAGAGAACATCCCATGTCATCCCTACTGCTTCTGATCTGGAGGACTCACTAAACAGAGAACATCCCTGGTCATCCCTACTGCCTCTAATCTGGAGGTCTCACTAAACAGAGAACATACCCTGTTCATCCCTACTGCTTCTGATCTGGAGGACTCACTAAACAGAGAACATCCCTGGTCATCCCTACTGCCTCTGATCTGGAGGACTCACTAAACAGAGAACATCCCTGGTCATCCCTACTGCCTCTGGTTTGGAGGACTCACTAAACAGAGAACAACCCTGGTCATCCCTACTGCCTCTGATCTGGAGGAATCACTAAAAAGAGAACAACCTTGGTCATCCCTACTGCCTCTGATCTGGAGGACTCACTAAACAGAGAACATACCCTGGTCATCCCTACTGCCTCTGATCTGGAGGAATCACTAAACAGAGAACATCCCTGGTCATCCCTACTGCCTCTGATCTGGAGGACTCACTAAACAGAGAACATCCCTGGTCATCCCTACTGCCTCTGATCTGGAGGACTCACTAAACAGAGAACAACCCTGGTCATCCCTACTGCCTCTGATCTGGAGGACTCACTAAACAGAGAACATCCCTGGTCATCCCTACTGCCTCTGATCTGGAGGACTCACTAAACAGAGAACAACCCTGGTCATCCCTACTGCCTCTGATCTGGAGGACTCACTAAACAGAGAACATCCCTGGTCATCCCTACTGCCTCTGATCTGGAGGACTCACTAAACAGAGAACAACCCTGGTCATCCCTACTGCCTCTGATCTGGAGGACTCACTAAACAGAGAACAACCCTGGTCATCCCTACTGCCTCTGATCTGGAGGACTCACTAAACAGAGAACAACCCTGGTCATCCCTACTGCCTCTGATCTGGAGGACTCACTAAACAGAGAACATCCCTGGTCATCCCTACTGCCTCTGATCTGGAGGACTCACTAAACAGAGAACAACCCTGGTCATCCCTACTGCCTCTGATCTGGAGGACTCACTAAACAGAGAACATCCCTGGTCATCCCTACTGCCTCTGATCTGGAGGACTCACTAAACAGAGAACAACCCTGGTCATCCCTACTGCCTCTGATCTGGAGGACTCACTAAACAGAGAACATCCCTGGTCATCCCTACTGCCTCTGATCTGGAGGACTCACTAAACAGAGGACATCCCTGGTCATCCCTACTGCCTCTGTTGTGGCTGACTCACTAAACACAAATGCTTCATTTGTAAATAATGTCGGAACGCCCCTGGCTATCTGTGAATTAAAACATGCAAGAAAATGATGCCATCTCATTTGATTAATATTACTTATTATTTTGATACTTAGGTATAATTTTAAGCAATTACATTTACTTTTGTTACTTAAAGTATATTTAAAACAAAATACTTTTAGACAATAACTACACTGACTTCCACTTTTACTTGAGTAATTTGCTATTAAGGTATCTTTACTTTTACTCAAGTATGACAATTGGGTACTTTTTCCACCACTGCATTCCAGTGTGCTCCGTTACAACGAGGGGCGAGAGATTAGCCTGTGTGTCTGTTTCTGCCCACCTGCCGCTAATCAGGATGTCAGGTGCACTTAGGGAATGGCAGGGGTCTGCGTGGCCTCCGGCTGAGGCGTTTCCATGGTGGCTGGCTCTCCATGACAACGGGGTGAATTAGCCTCCAACGGATGTCATGATGTCTAACAGGCATGAACGTCAACAGAGGAAGCCATACAGACACACGTTTGTGTGTGTGTGTGTGTGTGTGTGTGTGTGTGTGTGTGTGTGTGTGTGTGTGTGTGTGTGTGTGTGTGTGTGTGTGTGTGTGTGTGTGTGTCTTGTGTGTCTGTGTGTGTGTGTCTTGTGTGTCTGTGTGTGTGTTTGTGCTTCGTGTGCGTCTGTGTTTCTGCCTGTGCATTCTGTGTGTAGCTCCGTGAGTACGACATCATTTAATTTCCTTATTAGCGAATGTGTGTATTGTGTGAATACATGTGAGGGTGAGGGCATGTCAGTGGAGGGTTGTCCCTTGAAGGAAAAGAGGGTAAACGATCACTATGGGTCAAGAGTCACGACGCAAAATTAACCCAGATCAGATGGATAATGTTTTGACAATAAGACACACACACACACACACACACACACACACACACACACACACACACACACACATACACACACACACAGTACACTGTTGATGAGAAAAGTGAGGTATATTATCTGCATAAAGCAATTTAGCTGTGACCTGTACTGTGGCCTTTCTGCAGTAAACAGCACCATAATCACATCTGTAATCACTAATCTGCCTTCTCTATGACCTGACGGTGAATCTGCCAGCGTATAAAACAAACAAATGAATCAAGTGAAACATCAAACCTCTTTGTTTATTTGTAGCACAATTTCAAGGGTTTCAAACGAGAAGACGGAAAAGAGGGAGAGGGAGCAGCAAGGATTAGCAAAACAATACCATGGAACATTAAAACATTTCCCATTGTATCATAGCAAAACAATACCGCGGAACATTAAAACATTTTCCATTATATCATAGCAAAACAATACCACGGAACATTAAAACATTTCCCATTATCTCATAGCAAAACATTACCACGGAACATTAAAACATTTCCCATTATCTCATAGCAAAACAATACCGCGGAACATTAAAACATTTCCCATTATATCATAGCAAAACAATACCGCTGAACATTAAAACATTTTCCATTATATCATAGCAAACAATACCACAGAACATTAAAACATTTCCATTATATCATAGCAAAACAATACCACGGAACATTAAAACATTTTCCATTATATCATAGCAAAACAATACCACAGAACATTAAAACATTTCCATTATATCATAGCAAAACAACACCACGGAACAGTAAAACATTTTCCATTATATCATAGCAAAACAATACCACGGAACATTAAAACATTTCCATTATATCATAGCAAAACATCAACAACGGCCTTGGCTACGGGGAAAATAACACCACAGACAGAGGATCAAATCAAATCAAATGTTATTTGTCACATGCTTGGTAAATAACAGGTGTAGACTAACAGTGAAATGCTAACGGGTCCCTTCCCAACAATGCAGAGAGAAACATAGATGTAATAGAAATACAATAACACTGAGAATAAATATACAATGAGTAACAACAACTTGGCTGTATACATGCGGTACCAGTACCTACATGGCAGGGGTACGATGTAATTGAGGTAGATATATGGGTAGGGGTGAAAGTGACTAGGCAACAGGATGGATAATAAACAGTTTGGAGCAGAAGTATTTGATGAGTCAAAAAGGGTCAACGTAGATAGTCTGGGTAGCTATTGGTCAACTATTTAACCTCTAGAAGCCTAAGCTGTTGTATTGCTGAGCTGACATTTGGCATTGTTTTAAGAAGGTCATACCATGGATCATTTAGCTATTTGATTGGGAATTGTAGGACCCCTTTAGGTATCCTCAAATAACTTACCAAACAGTTATGTGGTAAAATACTACCTATATATACTATAGGTAGTGGTAAAGTAACTAGGCAACATGATAGATAATAGACAGTATCAACAGTATACTGTAGGTAGGGATGAAGTAGCTAGGCAACAAGATAGATAATAGACTGTATAAAAACAGTATGTGATGAGTCAAAAAGACTAAATGCAAAAAGGTTCAATGCAGATAGTATGGGATATTTGTTTAACTATTTAACTAACTATTTAGGAGTCTTATGGCTTGAATCTGTTCAGATTGTTGGTTCCAGACTTGGTGCATTGGCTGCCGTGTGGTAGCAGAGAGAACAGTCTATGACTTGTGGAGTCTGGAGTCTTTGAAAAATTTTTAGGGCCTTCCTCTGACACCGCATGGTATAGAGAACGTGGATGGCAAGGAGCTCGGCCCCAGCGATGTACTGGGCCTTGTGCACTACCCTCTGTAGCGCCTAGAGGTTCTATGGCAAGAAGTTGCCATACCAAGTGGTGATGCGGCCAGAGAGGAACGGACAGAGACAGTGAGATTACAAGTAAATATAGGATTCCATTTGTGTGTTTGTAAACAATTATACGTGCATGTTTTGTACGTGTGCTTGTTTTTGTGAGAAGAAAAAGATAGCCAAATAGATGTAGGAAAATATGAGAGAGTGCCAAAGGTGTCCCCCGTTGTTTTCCTGCCCCTCTCTCCCCCTTTAATTAGTGTCCGGGTCTTGGCCTGGCTAGTTGGCAATGCGGTGTTAACTTAATATGGCGTGAAAAAAATCATTCGGCCACGCTACAGATGGGGTAAGTCATGCGGAAGGACCCCAATGCTCCCCTTTCAGAAAGGGGCCTTTTTAAATCAGGGCCCCCTAACAAACTGAGCACCACCGGGTCTGTTGCTGACAGCAAAGATCTGTTAGTTAGCCCAACGCCAGCAAGGGAAGAGGGGAAAATGGATGAAGGAAAGTAGGGATAGAGGGAAGGGAGGAAAAAAAGAGAGATGCAGGCACATGGAACAAAGGGACATACGGACGGAGAGAGTTGAGAAGAAAGAGAAGGATAACAAAGGGAAGGGAGAATGAGCCAAATCAACAAAAAAAAGTAAAAATAATAAAAAAAACAAGCAAACATGGAGACAGATACATGTTCATTAAAGGTAGTAAAGGATAGGACAAGTTTCCAATCCAAAGGGGTAACAGAGACAACAGTTTTCATTAAAGAAGAAAGGCAGTGTGGAGAGGAGAATAGAGTAGCTCAAAGAGGAGAGAACGAGAGGAAGCGACCCTTGGGTGACAGTGTTCAGTGAGGCTCATGATGGGAGAAAGCTGTACACCCAGCTACCACATTTTGGTTTATTGGAAGTTGTGGTAACGTCCTTTTTTGGTATCCCATTGGTTCTGAGAAGGAAGCTATACATTTCCTGAAAATGTTGCCTCTTCTGGGAACGTTCATTTACAGGTTATAGGGAGGTTCTGAAAACATTTTACTATGGTTCCCTGAAAGTTTTCCCGGGATGTTTTATTCATGTTCTGAGAACGGAAATTCTAGGTTATTTTGAGGTTTTTTAATAACTTCCATAACACTTTCACTAAATGTTTAAAAAAACGTTTAATATCACTACTAGCTTAGTTTGAGTTAACTGTTTTGATCTCCAAGCACAGATATGAAACAAGGAAGTTAATTTGCTGAGGTATTAATCTTTCAATACACATTTATTTGTTATTTTGACACGGCGGTGTCAAATCAAAATCAAATCAAATCAAATCAAATGTTATTTGTCACATACACATAGTTAGCAGATGTTAATGCGAGTGTAGCGAAATGCTTGTGCTTCTAGTTCCGACAATGCAGTAATAACCAACAAGTAATCTAACTAACAATTCCAAAACTACTGTCTTGTACACAGTGTGAGGGGATAAAGAATATGTACATAAGGATATATGAATGAGTGATGGTACAGAGCAGCATAGGCAGATACAGTAGATGGTATCGAGTACAGTATATACATATGAGATGAGTATGTAAACAAAGTGGCATAGTTAAAGTGGCTAGTGATACATGTATTACATAAGGATACAGTCGATGATATAGAGTACAGTATATACGTTATATAATAACATTATATAAGGTAGCATTGTTTAAAGTGGCTAGTGATATATTTACATCATTTCCCATCAATTCCCATTATTAAAGTGGCTGGAGTTGAGTCAGTGTCAGTGTGTTGGAAGCAGCCACTCAATGTTAGTGGTGGCTGTTTAACAGTCTGATGGCCTTGAGATAGAAGCTGTTTTTCAGTCTCTCGGTCCCAGCTTTGATGCACCTGTACTGACCTCGCCTTCTGGATGATAGCGGGGTGAACAGGCAGTGGCTCGGATGGTTGATGTCCTTGATGATCTTTATGGCCTTCCTGTGACATCGGGTGGTGTAGGTGTCCTGGAGGGCAGGTAGTTTGCCCCCTTCTTCTTGTCATAGGCGTGTGTGGCAAGGAAGTCAGGCGCAGGAGAATTTATCTTGGTAAAATGGAGTAGTTTAATGATGTAAAAACACATAACTCCAAAACAATGAAGAAAAATACTCAAAACAAAGTGGATATGAGGACCCGACGCACCAATACCAACAATCTCTGACAAAGACATGAGGGGAAACAGAAGGTTACATACATAACAGGTAATGAATGCGATCGGAACCAGGTGTGTAGGAAGCAGCAGCGCGTTGACACCGGCCTCGGGTGCAGGGCGATCCGGATGGAGACGGTGGAATTCTCGCAGCAGGGAAGGATCTAACACGTCCTCCACCGGAACCCAGCATCTCTCCTCCGGACGGTACCCCTCCCAGTCCACGAAGTACTGAAGGCCCCTCGCCCGATGTCTCGAATCCAAGATGGATCGAACGGAGCACGCCGGGACCCCCTCGATGTCCAGAGGGGGCGAAGGAACATCCCGCACTTCAGCCACCACCGGCCTGAGGAGAGACACATGGAACGAGGGGTTAATGCGGTAATTGGTGGGTAGGTGTAACCTATAACATACAGTACCTTGTTCACTCTCCTCAGGACTTTAAAAGGCCCCACAAACTGCGGACTCGGCTTCCGGCAGGGCAGGCGGAGGGGCAGGTTTCGGGTCGAAAGCCAGACCCTGTCCCCTGGTGCTAACACCGAGGCCTCACTGCGGTGACGGTTTACGCAGTACGGATTTGCTGAAGGTGGACGGCCTCCCAGGTTTCCTCCGCGCACCAAAACCAATTGTCCACCGCAGGAGCATCGGTCTGACTCTGATTCCAAGGAGCAAGAACCGGCTGATACCCTAATACACATTGAAAGGGAGAAAGGTTATCGGAGGAGTGGCGGAGCGAGTTCTGATCCATCTCTGCCCAGGGCACGAAATTCGCCCACTCCCCCGGCCGGTCCTGGCAATAAGACCGCAGACCGCCCGATCAGACACTAAATCCTCAGGCACCCCATAGTGCCAGAGAAATGCGTAAACTTGGCCTCCGCAGTTTGTAAGGCCGTAGGGAGACCAGGAAAAGGGAGGAGACGACAGGACTTAGAAAAACGATCCACAACGACCAGGATCTTGGTGTCACCCTGTGACGGTTAAGAAATCCACCGACAGGTGTGACCACGGCCGTTGTGGAACGCGTAAGGGTTGTATAACTTACCTCTGGGCAGGTGTCTAGGAGCCTTGCACTGGGCGCACACTGAGCAGGAGGACACATAACACCCTCACATCCTTAGCTGAAGTGGGCCACCAGTACCTCCCATCAAGACAGCACACCGTCCAACCTACCCCAGGATGACCAGAGGAGGGTGACGTGTGGGCACAATAGATCAGTCGGTCGTGGACAGCAGACGGAACGTACAGACGCCCAACTGGACACTGAGGGGGAGAGGGCTCTGCATGTGACGCCCGCTCAATGTCCGCGTCCAGCTCCCACACTACCGGGGCCACCAAACAAGAAGCCGGGAATATGGGAGTGGGATCCATGGACCGCTCCTCTGTGTCATACAGGCGGAACAATGTTCTGGGTAACTGGTCTGTAAGAGAGGGTTATATACATAACAGGTAATGAATGGGAGTGGAACCAGGTGTGTAGGAAGACAAGACAAAACCAGTGGAAAATGCTAAATGGATCAATGATGGCTAGAAGACCGGTGACGTCAACCGCCGAGCACCGCCCGAACAAGGAGAGGCATCAACTTCGGCAGAAGTCGTGACAGGCGGTGAGTGAGATTGGAATCTATGATCTTCTGTTCTCTATCAATTGAATTAGTCCGACGGGCCACCAGGATGGAGCTAGCAAGCCATTTGTGGCCAATTAGTGGGCACGGCCAACACACTTAACAAGATTATTTTAATTTGAATTGAACCTTTATTTAACTAGGCAAGTCCAGTTAAAAACAAATTCTTATTTACAATGAAGGCCTACCAAAAGGCAAAATATCTCCTGCGGAAATTGGGGGCTGGGATTAGAAATCCAACATAAAATAAAAATATAGAAGAGAGACACCACAACACTACATCAAGATAGACCTATGACAACAACATAGCATGGCAGCAACATATGACAACACAACAATGTGTTTTATGTGTGTTTTTTTTTACACAAAAAATCTGGTGTTTCTATGTCAAACAGTTGTGTTATATTTCAGTCTTCTGTGATGTATATAAAGGGTAATATTGGGATACAAACTCAAAATGTAATACATTTCGACTCTTTATCTGACATGGTACAGGCGTCGTCTTTCTTTCAGACTGTAACCATGTCTGTGAGATATAGACTTATGTTTCAAAGTAGATTGTTTAAGGCTACCGTAAAACACACTGACCCCGATTTAAACCACTGCAGTAAAAAGTTAAAGAAGGATTTTTAAGCATTGAGACATGGATTGTGTTTGTGTTCGCCATTCAGAGGGTAAGACAAAATAGGGTATGGTAGTAGTTGCCAGGCACACCGGTTTGAGTGTGTCAAGAACTGCAACGCTGCTGGGGTTTTCACGCTCAACAGTTTCCCATGTATTTTTATTGTTTTATTTCACCTTTATTTAACCAGGTAGGCCAGTTGAGAACACCTTTATTTAACCAGGTAGGCCAGTTGAGAACAAGTTCTCCTTTACAACTGCGACCTGGCCAAGATAAAGCAAAGCAGTGCGACACAAACAACAATACACACTTACACATGGAATAAACAAGCGTACAGTCAATAACACAACTTTCCCTGGATACCCATTTGATTAGAAAACATTGAGTCTGTGTCCCAAATGACATCTATCCACTATCTATATGTAACGGATGTGAAACGGCTAGCTTAGTTAGCGGTGGTGCGCGCTAAATAGCGTTTCAATCGGGTGACGTCACTCGCTCTGAGACCTTGAAGTAGTTGGTCCCCTTGCTCTGCAAGGGCAATGGCTTTTGTGGAGCGATGGGTAACGATGCTTCGTGGGTGTCAGTTGTTGATGTATGCAGAGGGTCCCTGGTTCGCGCCTGGGTATGGGCGAGGGGACGGTCTAAAGTTAACTGTTACATATACTGCTTTACTTTTGTCCAGGGCCTATTTTCGAAAGTACTGCACTATATAGGGATTAGTGTGCCATTTGGGATGCAAACACTGTTAAGCAGTACATTGAGGCAGAAACGGGATAGTAGACGCTGGGTACTGCTGTTTGTTTTCACTAGAGTAACCTTACCTCACTTTCATTGGTTGCTGTAAGGGACTCTGCTTTACAACTCTCCATAGGTCAAGTGTATAGTAATGGGAGAAAGGCTATTAAGCTTTAAAACAGTTTCAATAGGGAGTATTTTAGGTGACGTACTGTATGTTTGTGTAAGTAAGATGCAATCTCTCGATAGCTCAATTCCCAGATAACCAGAGGTAGAGAGAGACAAACTCTCTCCGAATCTCTCGGAGTGCCCTATGTGGGAAGTCTCGAAGGGGGTACCTGGGATACTCACAGGTACACAACTCCAAAGGGTATGCACTGCCTAGTCTCATACTTAACCTTTGTTTTATATCCAGCCATTAATGAACAGTTGTGCTCTGATGAGGTAAAAGAGCGGTGGATTGGCTGGGGGAAGGGACTGCTGACATTTTGGTGGTTGTTAAGTTTTAAATTCCTCGCCAGCAGGCAGCACTGACTCTCGTTTTTAAAATGAGAGTCAGTGGTTAAAAAAATCAAAAGTCATCGAAGAGGATATGACATCCGTCTCCTTGCATACGTAAGGAGACCTTTTAGAAATATGGAAATTGAGGTTTCCTTAGACTTAGTTTTTCGTGTGGACTGGATGAAATTATTAAGTAAACAGAGTCGGGTCAAGACCGAATTAACTCTCTGCTTTAAATGTCCAAACATCCTTCTTTAGTTCAACCTTATAATGAGAATAGAAATCGAGCTAACACAGAGAACCAATTGAAAAAGGAACCATAGTACAGAGCGTCAAGATGATTTCTCACTATTACGCAGAGGTGAATTTCTAAGTCCTACTTATTCTGACTAGCTCCACCACCAGTCTTAATTTATTTTTTTTGCAAGAGCAAACCGCAATGTCAGCTGTACCTGCGCTGCATGAGTAATGAGAGCACTTTAAGTGAATAAAACAAAGTGGAAATTGAACACGGCGAGTCGGGGGTGTGGGTGAGCTACGCAGATATCCAGGCCCCGTTGTTCGTCTCTCTCCGCTTCCGTCTGAACTGATCCATCATTGACTCAGCAGTGTTTCCATCCTCCACCAGAACCTCCACTCCTCCTTCTCTTTCTCTCTGTTTATTTACCTTGCCTCCCGTGATGAATGGATAGAAACATGGAGGATGAATTAATAGCTCTGTTATTGCGACGATAATGATGAAACACTAAAACGTTATTGATGACTCAATCAGAGCGCACAACCTCAAGCCAAGCGCCATGTTCCGAATAAGTTCACCACTTTCTGCCAAATCCGCAAAGCCAGTGAACGGTATATATATATATCTTATATTTATTTGCAGCGTGGTCCATTTAATTCCTTTGAGTCACACAGCCCTGGTTGTAGTTCTTCTGATTCATAGAGCCCTGGTTGTAGTTCTTCTGATTCACACAGCCATTGTTGTAGTTCCTCTAATTTATGCAGCCATGGTTGTAGTTCTTCTGATTCATAGAGCCCTGGTTGTAGTTCTTCTGATTCACACAGCCATTGTTGTAGTTCCTCTAATTTATGCAGCCATGGTTGTAGTTCTTCTGATTCATAGAGCCCTGGTTGTAGTTCTGATTCACACAGCCATTGTTGTAGTTCCTCTAATTTATGCAGCCATTGTTGTAGTTCCTCTAATTCATGTAGTTCTTCTAATTCACACAGCTGTGGTTGTAGTTCTTCTGATTCACACAGCTGTGGTTGTAGTTCCTCTAATTCAAACAGCTGTGGTTGTAGTTCTTCTGATTCACACAGCCATGGTTGTAGTTCCTCTAAATCATACAGACCTTGTTGTAGTTCTTCTGATTCACACAGCCATGGTTGTAGTTCCTCTAAATCATACAGACCTTGTTGTAGTTCTTCTGATTCACACAGCCCTGGTTGGATCTTCTATTTCACACAGCCCTGGTTGTAGTTCTTCTGATTCACACAGCCCTGGTTGTAGTTCTTCTGATTCACACAGCCCTGGTTGTAGTTCTTCTGATTCACACAGCCCTGGTTGTAGTTCTTCTGATTCACACAGCCCTGGTTGTAGTTCTTTTATTTCACACAGCCCTGGTTGTAGTTCTTCTGATTCACACAGCCCTGGTTGGATCTTCTATTTCACACAGCCCTGGTTGTAGTTCTTCTGATTCACACAGCCCTGGTTGTAGTTCTTCTGATTCACACAGCCCTGGTTGTAGTTCTTCTGATTCACACAGCCCTGGTTGTAGTTCTTCTGATTCACACAGCCCTGGTTGTAGTTCTTCTGATTCACACAGCCATGGTTGTAGTTCCTCTAAATCATACAGACCTTGTTGTAGTTCTTCTGATTCACACAGCCCTGGTTGTAGTTCTTCTGATTCACACAGCCCTGGTTGTAGTTCTTCTGATTCACACAGCCCTGGTTGTAGTTCTTCTGATTCACACAGCCCTGGTTGTAGTTCTTCTAATTCACACAGCCCTGGTTGTAGTTCTTCTGATTCACACAGCCCTGGTTGTAGTTCTTCTGATTCACACAGCCCTGGTTGTAGTTCTTCTGATTCACACAGCCCTGGTTGTAGTTTCGGTGCTGCCGGTTCGTGCTTGGCTGTTCAACAAGATGTTGTTTAATAAAATAATTGGATTTTTGCTCTACAGGTTTTTTGTTCTTGCCATTTTCTCATTTCTTTTCATAACCCGGGGAAGCGGACCAGGGAACAGGAGCACTGAATCACACAAACACTGAGCTGTAAACGCTCTCCTGTCACCTCACAAGAGCTCAGTACAAAACCCAGAGGAGGCCCTTGGGATTAAAAAGCCATTGAAAGCCGTACTGAAAACACAGGACAGAAGGCAGTACAGGACATGAGCAGACTGATTGTGCCGGGCATGTCATGACAATAGTTTACAGAGAGTAAACAAGAAAAGTTCAAATATAATTTTGAAAACATTCTGATAAGCAAGATGGTACTGGCTCTAATTTGTAAATTACAAAAATGTAAAATTACAAAGGAGTGCTATATCAGACTATATTCTATGAAGTCATTATACATTATAGAAGTAACTTAAATAGATCAACATATGCTCTCACATTTTTCACCTCATTGGATAAATCATACTGGGGTCGTGAAGAAAGAGTAACTTTAACCTCTGCGAGGTCAAACAGTTCCATTATAATGTGACACGAGAGAGAGAGAGAGAGAGCGAGAGAGAGAGACAGCTCTTTAGCACACCTGTTCAAAAGAGTGGTTAATAGTAAGACGTATAAAAGCAACAGACCATTAATAAGAAGGGGCTAGAAGCATCTTATATGGTGAGCTACCGAGTGGCTAGGATAGCTGACTTCTGTGACTTTGCCTACCCAAACTATTCTACTCCCTGAGTACTGTTCTTTCATTCTACTCCCTGAGTACTGTTCTTTCATTCTACTCCCTGAGTACTGTTCTTTAATTCTTCTCCCTGAGTACTGTTCTTTCATTCTACTCCCTGAGGACTGCTCTACTCCCTGAGTACTGTTCTTTCATTCTACTCCCTGATTACTGCTCTACTCCCTGAGTGCTGTTCTTTCATTCTACTCCCTGATTACTGCTCTACTCCCTGATTACTGCTCTACTCCCTGAGTACTGTTCTTTCATTCTACTCCCCGAGTACTGTTCTTTCATTCTACAACCTGAGTACTGCTCTACTCCCTGAGTACTGCTCTACTCCCTGTGTACTGTTCTTTCATTCTACTCCCTGAGTACTGCTCTACTCCCTGAGTACTGCTCTACTCCCTGTGTACTGTTCTTTCATTCTACTCCCTGAGTACTGTTCTTTCATTCTACTCCCTGAGTACTGCTCTACTCCCTGAGTACTGCTCTACTCCCTGTGTACTGTTCTTTCATTCTACTCCCTGAGTACTGTTCTTTCATTCTACTCCCTGAGTACTGTTCTTTCATTTTACTCCCTGAGTACTGCTCTACTCCCTGAGCACTGTTCTTTCATTCTACTCCCTGAGTACTGTTCTTTCATTCTATTCCCTGAGTACTGTTCTTTCATTCTACAACCTGACTACTGTTCTTTCATTCTACTCCCTGAGTACTGTACTTTCATTCTACTCCCTGAGTACTGTTCTTTCATTCTACTACATGAGTACTGTTCTTTCATTCTACTCCCTGAGTACTGTTCTTTCATTCTACTACCTGAGTACTGTTCTTTCATTCTACTCCCTGAGTACTGTTCTACTCCCTGAGTACTGTTCTTTCATTCTATTCTCTGAGTACTGTTCTTTCATTCTATTCTCTGAGTACTGTTCTTTCATTCTACTCCCTGAGTACCGTTCTTTCATTCTACTCCCTGAGTACTGTTTTTTCATTCTATTCCCTGAGTACTACTCTTTCATTCTACTCCCTGAGTACTGTTCTTTTATTTTCCTCCCTGATTACTTTTCTTTGGGCTCACCTACCTTCTATTTACACTGGTTGCTAGGTTGAAAGGGGAAAAATAGGTCCAAGCCAAAATACTGAGTCACTATCTGACTTGAGGCTCATTTTTGGATCCTCCCAGGGGCCCTACAAAGGTCTTCATCTTTGTCATCGGACAAGGGATTGATACGATTTCCTTCAGCATGTCGTTAGACCCTCTCAGTAAAGCTATGTGGACCCGAACAAGGGAGCCTTTCTCTCTCTGTCAGTGGGCACTTGGACACCGAGGAGGGCCAGGCAGTCTCCTCCAACAGAAACCAGATGCAGCCGTTCTCTCTCTCCTGCACTGTGTTACAGAATACCCCCTGCAGTTAGCAACCTGCAGCCTGTAACGCATGCCATACACACCCCAGGTATCAGAGTTACACCATCCCACAATGTTATTAACTACCCGGACAACATCCGTACCACAGGTATCAGAGTTACACCATCCCACAATGTTATTAACTACCTCGTGTGTGTCACTGTGTGCTCCCTCTCCGACCTCTAGGTCACCAGGCTGCTCGTTATGGCGCACGCCTGTCACCATCGTTACGCGCACCTGCGCATCATCAGACTCACCTGGACTCCATCACTCCCTTTGGTTCCTTCCCTATATATGTCCCTCCCTTTGGTTCATTCCCTATATATGTCACTCCCTTTGGTTCCTTCCCTATATATGTCCCTCCCTTTGGTTCCTTCCCTATATATGCCACTCCCTTTGGTTCCTTACCTATATATGCCACTCCCTTCGGTTCCTTCCCTATATATGTCACTCCCTTCGGTTCCTTCCCTATATATGTCACTCCCTTTGGTTCCTTCCCCACACTTCATTGTTTCTGTTTCCTGTCTGTGTGTTGTTAGTGTTTCATGTTTTGTATTATGTTCCGTATTTTTATCAAGACACTCACTCCCTGAACATGCTTCCCGACTCTCAGCGCACATCGTTACATTGTGTGTATCTGTGTGATTGTGTGTTTCTGTTTCTGCGAGTGTGTGTGTTCACTTAAGTTGCTAATACACTCTGTGGAGTCCTTTTATACAGTAGGCTGTACTCTGTGTACAGTGTGTGTGTGTGTGTGTGTGTGTGTGTGTGCGCGCGCGCGAGTGTTTGTGTTTGCACGTGTGCGTGTGTGTGTCTCCCATCTCTGGTCATCAACAATAACACACGGGAGTCTGCAGGGTCTCACTCAGTCAGTCAGAGCTGGAGAGTTGACAATACAACGAAAACTACACACAGAGTGGATAAATATACTAGAGTGGAGAATGACAAGAGTGGATAAATATACTAGAGTGGAGAATGACAAGAGTGGATAAATATACTAGAGTGGAGAAGGAAAATAGAGTGGAGAAGGACAATAGTGGATAAATATACAAGAGTGGAGAAGGACAATAGAGTGGAGAATGACAATAGTGGATAAATATAATAGAGTGGAGAAGGACAAGAGTGGATAAATATTTTAGAGTGGAGAAGGACAATAGAGTGGATAAATATACTAGAGTGGAGAAGGACAATAGAGTGGAGAAGGACAATAGTGGATAAATATACAAGAGTGGAGAAGGACAATAGAGTGGAGAAGGACAATAGAGTGGATAAATATACAAGAGTGGAGAACGACAGTAGGGTGGAGAAGGACAATAGAGTGGATAAATATACTAGAGTGGAAAATGAGAAGAGTGGATAAATATACTAGAGTGGAGAAGGACAATAGAGTGGAGAATGACAATAGAGTGGAGAAGGACAAAAGAGTGGATAAATATACTAGAGTGGAGAAGGACAAGAGAGTGGATAAATATAATAGAGTGGAGAATGACAATAGAGTGGAGAATGACAAAAGTGGATAAATATACTAGAGAGGAGAAGGACAATAGAGTGGATAAATATACTACAGTGGAGAATGACAGTAGAGTGGATAAATATACTAGAGTGGAGAAGGACAATAGAGTGGATAAATATACTAGAGTGGAGAATGACAATAGAGTGGAGAAGGAAAATAGAGTGGAGAAGGACAATAGCGGATAAAAATACTAGAGTGGAGAATGACAATAGAGTGGAGAAGGACAATAGCGTGGAGAAGGACAATAGAGTGGAGAAGGACAATAGAGTTGAGAAGGACAATAGCGTGGATAAATATACTAGAGTGGAGAAGGACAATAGCGTGGATAAATATACTAGAGTGGAGAAGGACAAGAGTGGATAAATATACTAGAGTGGAGAATGACAGTAGAGTGGAGAAGGACAAGAGTGGATAAATATACTAGAGTGGAGAAGGACAATAGAGTGGATAAATATACTAGAGTGGAGAATGACAAGAGTGGATAAATATACTAGAGTGGAGAAGAACAATAGAGTGGAGAATGACAATAGAGTGGAGAAGGACAATAGAGAGGAGAAGGACAATAGCGTGGATAAATATACTAGAGTGGAGAAGGACAATAGCATGGATAAATATACTAGAGTGGAGAAGGACAAGAGTGGATAAATATACTAGAGTGGAGAATAACAGTAGAGTAGAGAAGGACAAGAGTGGATAAATATAGTAGAGTGGAGAAGGACAGAAGTGGATAAATATACTAGAGTGGAGAATGACAAGAGTGGATGAATATACTAGAGTGGAGAAGGACAAGAGTGGATAAATATACTAGAGTGGAGAAGGACAAGAGTGGAGAATGATAAAAGAGTGGAGAAGGACAATAGAATGGAGAAGGATAATAGAGTGGAGAAGGACAATAGTGGAGAAGGACAAGAGTGGATAAATATACTAGAATGGAAAAAGGACAGAAGTGGATAAATATACAAGAGTGGAGAAGGACAAGAGTGGATAAATATACTAGAGTGGAGAAGGACAAGAGTGGATAAATATACTAGAGTGGAGAATGACAAGAGTGGATGAATATACTAGAGTGGAGAAGGACAATAGAGTGGAGAAGGACAATAGAGTGGAGAAGGACAAGAGTGGATAAATATACTAGAGTGGAGAAGGACAATAGAGTGGAGAAGGACAACAGAGTGGATAAATATACTAGAGTGGAGAAGGACAAGAGTGGATAAATATACTAGAGTGGAGAAGGACAATAGAGTGGAGAAGGACAATAGAGTGTATAAATATACTAGAGTGGAGAAGGACAAGAGTGGATAAATATACTAGAGTGGAGAATGACAGTAGAGTGGAGAAGGACAAGAGTGGATAAATATACTAGAGTGGAGAAGGACAATAGAGTGGATAAATATACTAGAGTGGAGAATGACAAGAGTGGATAAATATACTAGAGTGGAGAAGAACAATAGAGTGGAGAATGACAATAGAGTGGAGAAGGACAATAGAGAGGAGAAGGACAATAGCGTGGATAAATATACTAGAGTGGAGAAGGACAATAGCATGGATAAATATACTAGAGTGGAGAAGGACAAGAGTGGATAAATATACTAGAGTGGAGAATAACAGTAGAGTAGAGAAGGACAAGAGTGGATAAATATAGTAGAGTGGAGAAGGACAGAAGTGGATAAATATACTAGAGGGCAGAATGACAAGAGTGGATGAATATACTAGAGTGGAGAAGAACAAGAGTGGATAAATATACTAGAGTGGAGAAGGACAAGAGTGGAGAATGATAATAGAGTGGAGAAGGACAATAGAGTGGAGAAGGATAATAGAGTGGAGAAGGACAATAGTGGAGAAGGACAAGAGTGGATAAATATACTAGAGTGGAGAAGGACAAGAGTGGATAAATATACTAGAGTGGAGAAGGACAAGAGTGGATAAATATACTAGAGTGGAGAATGACACGAGTGGATAAATATACTAGAGTGGAGAAGGACAATAGAGTGGAGAAGGACAATAGAGTGGAGAAGGACAAGAGTGGATAAATATACTAGAGTGGAGAAGGACAATAGAGTGGAGAAGGACAACAGAGTGGATAAATATACTAGAGTGGAGAAGGACAAGAGTGGATAAATATACTAGAGTGGAGAAGGACAATAGAGTGGAGAAGGATAATAGAGTGGAGATGGACAATAGTGGAGAAGGACAAGAGTGGATAAATATACTAGAATGGAAAAAGGACAGAAGTGGATAAATATACTAGAGTGGAGAAGGACAAGGGTGGATAAATATACTAGAGTGGAGAATGACAAGAGTGGATGAATATACTAGAGTGGAGAAGGACAATAGAGTGGAGAAGGACAATAGAGTGGAGAAGGACAAGAGTGGATAAATATACTAGAGTGGAGAAGGACAATATAGTGGAGAAGGACAATAGAGTGTATAAATATACTAGAGTGGAGAAGGACAAGAGTGGATAAATATACTAGAGTGGAGAAGGACAATAGAGTGGATAAATATACTAGAGTGGAGAAGGACAAGAGTGGATAAATATACTAGAGTGGAGAAGGACAATATAGTGGAGAAGGACAATAGAGTGTATAAATATACTAGAGTGGAGAAGGACAAGAGTGGATAAATATACTAGAGTGGAGAAGGACAATAGAGTGGATAAATATACTAGAGTGGAGAATGACAATAGAGAGGAGAAGGACAATAGAGTGGATAAATATACTAGATTGGAGAAGGACAGAAGTGGATAAATATACTAGAGTTGAGAATGACAAGAGTGGATAAATATACTAGAGTGGAGAAGGACAATAGAGTGGAGAAGGATAACGAGAGCTATCGTTTGGACAAGCACCAAACGTCATACTTGAGTAAAAGTAAAGATTCCTTAGGTATGAAATGACTCAAGTAAAAGTCACACAGTAAAATACTACTTAAGTAAAAGTCTAAAAGTGTTTGGTTTTAAATATAGTATCAAAACTTAATACAAATGCAAAATATCAAAAGAATTTATTATATTTATCAAACCATACAGCACAATTTTCTTGTTGTAAAGTCGTTACGGATAGCCATTGGCACACTTCAACAACCAGACATCATTTACAAACGAAGCATTTGTGTTTAATGAGTCCTCCAGATCAGAGGCAGTAGAGATGACCAGGGATGTTCTCTGTTTAGTGAGTCCTCCAGATCAGAGGCAGTATGGATGACCAGGGATGTTCTCTGTTTAGTGAGTCCTCCAGATCAGAGGCAGTAGGGATGACCAGGGATGTTCTCTGTTTAGTGAGTCCCCCAGATCAGAGGCAGTAGGGATGACCAGGGATGTTCTCTGTTTAGTGAGTCCTCCAGATCAGAGGCAGTAGGGATGACCAGGGATGTTCTCTGTTTAGTGAGTCCCCCAGATCAGAGGCAGTAGGGATGACCAGGGATGTTCTCTGTTTAGTGAGTCCTCCAGATCAGAGGCAGTAGGGATGACCAGGGATGTTCTCTGTTTAGTGAGTCCTCCAGATCAGAGACAGTAGAGATGACCAGGGATGTTCTCTGTTTAGTGAGTCCTCCAGATCAGAGGCAGTAGGGATGACCAGGGATGTTCTCTGTTTAGTGAGTCCTCCAGATCAGAGGCAGTAGGGATGACCAGGGATGTTCTCTGTTTAGTGAGTCCCCCAGATCAGAGGCAGTAGGGATGACCAGGGATGTTCTCTGTTTAGTGAGTCCTCCAGATCAGAGACAGTAGAGATGACCAGGGATGTTCTCTGTTTAGTGAGTCCTCCAGATCAGAGGCAGTAGGGATGACCAGGGATGTTCTCTGTTTAGTGAGTCCCCCAGATCAGAGGCAGTAGGGATGACCAGGGATGTTCTCTGTTTAGTGAGTCCTCCAGATCAGAGGCAGTAGGGATGACCAGGGATGTTCTCTGTTTAGTGAGTCCCCCAGATCAGAGGCAGTAGGGATGACCAGGGATGTTCTCTGTTTAGTGAGTCCCCCAGATCAGAGGCAGTAGAGATGACCAGGGATGTTCTCTGTTTAGTGAGTCCCCCAGATCAGAGGCAGTAGGGATGACCAGGGATGTTCTCTGTTTAGTGAGTCCTCCAGATCAGAGGCAGTAGGGATGACCAGGGATGTTCTCTGTTTAGTGAGTCCCCCAGATCAGAGGCAGTAGGGATGACCAGGGATGTTCTCTGTTTAGTGAGTCCTCCAGATCAGAGGCAGTAGGGATGACCAGGGATGTTCTCTGTTTAGTGAGTCCTCCAGATCAGAGACAGTAGAGATGACCAGGGATGTTCTCTGTTTAGTGAGTCCTCCAGATCAGAGGCAGTAGGGATGACCAGGGATGTTCTCTGTTTAGTGAGTCCTCCAGATCAGAGGCAGTAGGGATGACCAGGGATGTTCTCTGTTTAGTGAGTCCCCCAGATCAGAGGCAGTAGGGATGACCAGGGATGTTCTCTGTTTAGTGAGTCCTCCAGATCAGAGACAGTAGAGATGACCAGGGATGTTCTCTGTTTAGTGAGTCCTCCAGATCAGAGGCAGTAGGGATGACCAGGGATGTTCTCTGTTTAGTGAGTCCCCCAGATCAGAGGCAGTAGGGATGACCAGGGATGTTCTCTGTTTAGTGAGTCCTCCAGATCAGAGGCAGTAGGGATGACCAGGGATGTTCTCTGTTTAGTGAGTCCCCCAGATCAGAGGCAGTAGGGATGACCAGGGATGTTCTCTGTTTAGTGAGTCCCCCAGATCAGAGGCAGTAGAGATGACCAGGGATGTTCTCTGTTTAGTGAGTCCTCCAGATCAGAGGCAGTAGGGATGACCAGGGATGTCCTCTGTTTAGTGAGTCCTCCAGATCAGAGGCAGTAGAGATGACCAGGGATGTTCTCTGTTTAGTGAGTCCTCCAGATCAGAGGCAGTAGAGATGACCAGGGATGTTCTCTGTTTAGTGAGTCCTCCAGATCAGAGGCAGTAGGGATGACCAGGGATGTTCTCTGTTTAGTGAGTCCTCCAGATCAGAGGCAGTAGAGATGACCAGGGATGTTCTCTGTTTAGTGAGTCCTCCAGATCAGAGGCAGTAGGGATGACCAGGGATGTTCTCTGTTTAGTGAGTCCTCCAGATCAGAGGCAGTAGGGATGACCAGGGATGTTCTCTGTTTAGTGAGTCCTCCAGATCAGAGGCAGTAGAGATGACCAGGGATGTTCTCTGTTTAGTGAGTCCTCCAGATCAGAGGCAGTAGGGATGACCAGGGATGTTCTCTGTTTAGTGAGTCCTCCAGATCAGAGGCAGTAGGGATGACCAGGGATGTTCTCTGTTTAGTGAGTCCTCCAGATCAGAGGCAGTAGGGATGACCAGGGATGTTCTCTGTTTAGTGAGTCCTCCAGATCAGAGGCAGTAGGGATGACCAGGGATGTTCTCTGTTTAGTGAGTCCTCCAGATCAGAGGCAGTAGGGATGACCAGGGATGTTCTCTGTTTAGTAAGTCTTCCAGATCAGAGAAATTAGGGATGACCAGGGATGTTCTCTGTTTAGTGAGTCCTCCAGATCAGAGGCAGTAGAGATGACCAGGGATGTTCTCTGTTTAGTGAGTCCTCCAGATCAGAGGCAGTAGGGATGACCAGGGATGTTCTCTGTTTAGTGAGTCCTCCAGATCAGAGGCAGTAGAGATGACCAGGGATGTTCTCTGTTTAGTGAGTCCTCCAGATCAGAGGCAGTATGACCAGGGATGTTCTCTGTTTAGTGAGTCCTCCAGATCAGAGGCAGTAGGGATGACCAGGGATGTTCTCTGTTTAGTGAGTCCTCCAGATCAGAGGCAGTAGGGATGACCAGGGATGTTCTCTGTTTAGTGAGTCCTCCAGATCAGAGGCAGTAGGGATGACCGGGGATGTTCTCTGTTTAGTAAGTCTTCCAGATCAGAGGCAGTAGGGATGACCAGGGATGTTCTCTGTTTAGTGAGTCCTCCAGATCAGAGGCAGTAGGGATGACCAGGGATGTTCTCTGTTTAGTGAGTCCTCCAGATCAGAGGCAGTAGGGATGACCAGGGATGTTCTCTGTTTAGTGAGTCCTCCAGATCAGAGGCAGTAGGGATGACCGGGGATGTTCTCTGTTTAGTGAGTCCTCCAGATCAGAGGCAGTAGGGATGACCGGGGATGTTCTCTGTTTAGTGAGTCCTCCAGATCAGAGGCAGTAGGGATGACCGGGGATGTTCTCTGTTTAGTGAGTCCTCCAGATCAGAGGCAGTAGGGATGACCAGGGATGTTCACTTGATAATTGTGTGAATTACACCATTGTCCTGTCCTGCTAAAGCATTCAGAATGTAATGAGTACTTTTGGGTGTCAGGGGAAATGTATGAAGTAAAAAGTACTTACTTTTCTTTAGAAATGTAGTGAAGTAAAAGTAAAAGTTGTCAAAAAACATAAATAGTAAAGTACAGATATCCCAAAAAAACTACTTAAGTAATTATTCAAATTATTTTTACTAAAGTACTTTACACCTCTGTGTTTAGATCACATTCAGAGCTTTTTTCCAATGATAAAACATTGACAACCAATCAAAAACATGTTCTTTTGAATTGTTCTTGGTTCTAGGTGCGGGAGGCTACTCGGATGGTGGAGAAGGTCTGAGCAAAGTTACCTGAAAAAAATGGCGCAGTTGTGACCAAGTTGGTGACCACAATAATTATAGGAAGACAAACCACGCATGAAAGGTTCACATTTTTCAAAGGTAGCCCTATCTGTTAACGAAGATACATCCTGACAAAATACGCACCATGACTGGCCAGCTAATGTACATTTCAGGATCTTCTAAACCAGGGGTGAGCAATTCCAGTCCTCGAGGGCCTGATTGTTGTCACAGTTTTGCCCCCAGCCCCAGCTAACACACCTGACTCCAATAATCACCTAATCATGGTCTTCAGTTTAGAACGCAATGTGATTAATCAGCTGTTGTAACGATTGTCCTCCTCCTCTTCTGAGGAGGAGTAGGAAGGATCGGAGGACCAATGCGCAGCGTGGTACATGTCCATCGTTAACTTTAATAAACCTGAACACTAAATACAAAACAACAAAAGAACCAACCGAAACAGCTCCGTCAGGTGCAAAACACACCAAACAGAACGTATAATCACCCACAACTCAAGGGTGAAAACAGGCTGCCTAAGTATGGTTCTCAATCAGGGACGACGATGGACAGCTGCCTCTGATTGAGAACCATACCAGGCCAAACACAGAAATAGCAAATCATAGAAAAACTAACATAGACTGCCCACCCAACTCACGCCCTGACCATACTAAAACAACGACATCACAAAAGAACTAAGGTCAGAACATGACAGCTGTGTTTGTTAGGGATGGGAGAGAAAGTGTGACACCAATCAGACCCTAGAGGACTGGAGTAGCCACGCCCCTGTTCTAAACTGTCCAGAATAGACCCCAACTGATCCAAATGGTTATATAACCAAGCCTAGGCTTTAGGCAGTTATTTTGGCACGAAATTCAAAATACAGCCAGCTTCACTGCAGTTTGCAGTTGACAGCCCCAGGTATTCACTTGATAACAGTAACACATTCCTCATTGCACTGTGTTGTCGTAGCCTAAGTAGAATAACGTTATTGTCGAAGAATTTAGGCTTAATCAATAGCGGAGCTTCGCGTGGCTGCAGAGTAAGTTGGAGGAAACCACAGATCTGCCATTTCATCATTTGTTAACTTTTCTCTCACGCTTTGACAGGTAAATATTTAGAGCTCTACTATTTAGCTATTGAATGACCTTAATAATCTAGCTAATATTTAGCTTCTTACATGGGCTACATCTCTCTCTTCCAGCTGTTCCCGTGTGCAATAGGCTATAGATAGGCTACTCAATCCTCTCCGATATTCCTCTGCACGTCCCAGGAGAAGTTATTCTAAAGCTATAGGACATTTATTTTTAGAATATTTTATACTAGACCTAATAGCCTTTTTTGGTGGAGAGAAGTAGGCTTGCTCTTGCTAATTGTTAAACGTAAAATAGGCTAGGTCAAATGAACTGTCGCACAGGACAGACAGAGAGACGAACACAGTGGAAAAATAAGATCCAAAACGAATTGACAATCATTCGAAAAATGGAAATCACTTGCAAACCACTTG
>NC_048565.1:5832926-5942926 GCF_013265735.2 Oncorhynchus mykiss | reverse complement strand
GACTGCGCTCTCCTTAGCCAACCAGGTCAACATTCAAAAGACCGTGGGGCCAGACGGATTACCAGGACACTCCAATTTGCATACCGCCCAAACGGATCCACAAATGATGCAATCTCTATTGCACTCCACACTGCCCTTTCCCACCTGGACAAAATAATCACCTATGTGAGAATGCTATTCATTGGTTGCAGCTCAGCGTTCAACGCCATCGTGCTCTCAAAGCTCATCACTAAGCTAAGGATCCTTGGACTAAACACCTCCCTCTGCAACTGTATCCTGGACTTCCTCATGGGCCGCCCCCAGGTGTTGAGGGTAGGTAGCAACACATCTGCCACACTGATTCTCAGCACTGGAGTCCCTCAGGGGTAAGTGCTCAGTCCCCTCATCACTGGCAGCGATGAGATAGCATATAGGGATGGTGGTGCCAGAACAACAACATATCCTTTAATGTAACCAAGACTATGGAGATGATTGTGGACTAAAGGAAAAGAGGACCAAGCATGTTCCCATTCTCATCGTTGGGGCTTTAGTGGCGCAGGTTGTGGAGCTTCAAGTTCCTTGGTGTCCACATCCCCAAGAAACTAACATGGTCCAAACACACCAAGACAGTCGTGAAGAAGGCATGACATAGGCCTATTCCCCTTCAGGAGACTGAAAAGATTTGGTATGGGTCCTCAGATCCTCAAAAGGTTCTACAGGTGCAACATCGAGAGCACCCTGATTGGTTGCATCACTGCCATGGTACGGCAACTGCTCAACCTCCGACCGCAAGGCACTACAGAGGGTAGTGCTGATGGCACAGTACATCACTGGGGCCAATCTTCCTGCCATCCAGGACCTCTATACTAGGCGGTGTCAGAGGAAGGCCCTACAAATTGTCATAGACGCCAGCCACCCTAGTCATAGACTGTTCTCTCTTTTACTACACGGCTAACTGTACCGGAGCGCCAAGTCTAGGTCCAAGAGGCTTCTTAACAGCATTCTACCAACAAGCCATAAGACTCCTGAACATCTAATCAAATGGCTACCCAGACTATTTGCATTGCCCACCCCCCCCCCCCCTCTTTTACACTGCTGCTACTCTCTGTTGTCATCATATATGTATAGTCACATTAATAACTCTACCTACATGTACAACTAACCGGCGCCCCCAAACATTGACTCTGTACCGGTACCCCCCTGTATATAGTCTCACTATTGTTATTTTACTGCTGCTCTTTAACTACTTGTTACTTTTATTTCTTATTCTTATCTGCATTTTTTAAACTGCATTGTTGGTTAGGGGCTCGTAAGTAAGCATTTCACTGTAAGGTTGTATTCGGCACATGTGACTAATACAATTTGATTTGATTTGATTGTCCGAGTGATACTCTCCCCACATGGGCTACTGCAGCCAGTGTTGCCAGCACTGCCATTACCTGGGATGAGGTACGTCACCAGAAATCCCACCGGCTAGGTATGAGGTCATCAAGGTCTGCATTAGCAGCTTTGAGAATTTCCTTGTATATTATGCTTACCCGTACGGGGCTTTGGCGATGATTGGACCTACCCTGCCAGGCAGGCTCAGACTTAGTGGGTCCCTGACCGTGTTCATCTTTCTGTCTTTGCTACGTAGGCTACGTGTAGCAAGCCTATTAAATGATTAAGGATGTCTCATTAGTGGGTGGGTCGCTCAGGAGGGTGTCTAGAGGAGGTAAGGTTGGGCACCGTTCCATCATGTTAGGACAAAACATGATTTCTAAGTTTCACTTTATTATATAGAATGATTTTCAGATTTGCCAAATGGAGGGCGAGGGAGAGCTTTGTTTGCATCTCTGTGTGTGGAGTAAAGTTGGTCCAGAGATTTTTTCCCCCTGGCTGCACATTTAACATTGTTGATAGAAATTAGTTTAAACTGATTGAAGTTTCTCTGCATTAAAGTCCCGGGCTACCAGGTGCGCCGCCTCTGGGTGAGCATTTTCTTGTTTGCTTATGGCGGAATACAGCTTATTCAATGCTGCTTTACTGCCAGCCTCAGTCTGTGGTGTTATGTAAACAGCTACTAAAAATGCAGATGAAAACTCTCAAGGTAGATAGTGTGGTCAACAGCTTATCATGAGACACTCTACCTCAGGCGAGCAATAGCTCGAGACCTCCTTAGATATTGTGCACCAGTTGTTATTTATAGACAGATACAGCATATAACCAGCCAGCTGTATGTTGATGGTGTCGTCATTCAGCCACGACTCCGTGAAGCATAAGATATTACAGTTTTGAATGTCCCATTGGTAGTTTAATGTTCTGTGTAGGTCATCTATTTTATTCTCCAAAGATTGCACGTTTGCTAGCAGAATGGAAGGAAGGGGGGGTTTATTCGATCGCCTACGAATTCTCAGAAGGTAGCCAGCCCTCTGGCCCCTTTTTCTCCGCATTCTCTTCACGCAAATCATAGGGCCTGTTCCCGAGAAAGCAGTATATCATTCGCGTCGGGCTCGTCAGACATGTTAAAGGAAAAAAAAGTATTCTGCCAGTCCGTGGTGAGAAATCGCATTCCTGATGTCCAGACATTCTTTTCAGTCATAAGAGACAGTAGCAGCAACAATATGTACAAAATACGTTTTTTTTTTAAGTTACAAAAAACGTAAATAAACAAACAAAAAATCACAATCGGTTGGGGACACGTAAAACGCCAGCCTTCTTCTCCGGCGCCATGGTTACAATCAGAGAGGAGGCAGAATACTGAGCCCCTGGTTGCACAGCATACTCTTTTTTGCACAGAGGTGCCGGGGAAGAAAGGTCTCCGTGGGGGACCAATGTGTGTGTGTTGGGGGGAAGGCTGATATCCAATACTGATACTCCATCAACCAGGAAGAGACATTGGTTTATCAAATAATCCCTGCTCCATAATGGTGTGGCTTTCAAACAGCTACAACGGATTCACATAGCAAGTCTAATCTTGAATTGGGTTCCGGGATAGAACAACTGAGCTGGGGTCTGTGGGTGTGAAGGTGGGTGTGTGGATGGGTATGTGAGTGGGTCTGTAGGTGGGTAGGAGTGTGGGTGGGTGGGTGTGTGAGAGTGTAGGTGGGTGTATGGGTGGGTGGGTGTGTACAGTAGGTGAGTGTATAGGTGGGTGTATGGATGGGTGTATGGGTGGGTGTGTGTATGGGTGGGTGTGTAGGTGGATGTGAACAGTAGGTGGGTGTATAGGTGGGTGGGTGTGTACAGTAGGTGAGTGTATAGGTGGGTGTATGGATGGGTGTGTGTATGGGTGGGTGGGTGGGAGGGTGTGTAGGTGGGTGGGAAACTCATTCCAAATATTCTGACAAAGTGGCTGGGGGGGGGGACATGTTAAAATCTATTTCTGTTGTTGGCTAAGGAATTCAAAGGTGCTCTGATCCTGTTAAAAAAAAAGAAATCTAGATCTTGAGGTGCAATCTGTTAAAACTCATCCGCGGGGAATATTAATTATTTTGAATATACTACTTGGTGATTGAAAAGTTATAGCTCATAAATCTATATGGATTGAATAATAGTGATTCAAACCTATTTGAAAATATAATATAATAATCAAATTTGTTTCCAAGATACAAATAACTGTATTATAAAGTCAGAGAGACTACGACATAGTTTTAAGGACACCAATGGACTGTAAAGGCAATAATAACCAACCCTCTGGTGCTCAAAGAGATTACGAATATTACGGACGCGTTAGAATTGACGGATATCGGACCTCATAAGATATACTTGGAGGAGGCTAATCAATAATTAAACTAATCAGATTGATTGTTTTCTGGTATCCTTTTATATGATGCCTAAAAAGTGAAAAAGGTATTGATTGAGGATCGAATGCATTCAGATCATCAATTAATATCCCTCCATGTAATTATTTCATACAGTATGTCTAGACTATGTTTTAAAGTGCCTGGGTAAGACGGGTAAAAGTAATGTACAACAATTGTTTATTTAAAGTAATAAATAACTCTTTACATCTCGTAGGACTTTGCAAATGTCAAGAGGCATAAAACAAGGTTGCCTTCTGTCACCATAACTATGTATTATGGCAAATCGAACGGTTTTTAACGGCTTTAAACATCCGATCCAGTGATGACATTAAGGGGAGAGAGCGAAAAAAAAATGGATTAGAGACAAAAGTATACATTTATGCTGATGGTTCAGGTTTTATGCTGATGGTTCAGGTTTTATGCTGATGGTTCAGGTTTTATGTTGATGGTTCAGGTTTTATGCTGATGGTTCAGGTTTTATGTTGATGGTTCAGGTTTTATGTTGATGGTTCAGGTTTTATGTTGATGGTTCAGGTTTTATGCTGATGGTTCAGGTTTTATGCTGATGGTTCGGGTTTTATGCTGATGGTTCGGGTTTTATGCTGACGGTTCAGGTTTTATGTTGATGGTTCGGGTTTTATGCTGATGGTTCAGGTTTTATGCTGATGGTTCAGGTTTTATGTTGATGGTTCAGGTTTTATGCTGATGGTTCAGGTTTTATGCTGATGGTTCAGGTTTTATGCTGATGGTTCAGGTTTTATGCTGATGGTTCAGGTTTTATGTTGATGGTTCGGGTTTTATGCTGATGGTTCAGGTTTTATGCTGACGGTTCAGGTTTTATGCTGATGGTTCAGGTTTTATGTTGATGGTTCAGGTTTTATGCTGACGGTTCGGGTTTTATGCTGATGGTTCAGGTTTTATGCTGATGGTTCAGGTTTTATGCTGACGGTTCAGGTTTTATGCTGACGGTTCGGGTTTTATGCTGATGGTTCGGGTTTTATGCTGATGGTTCGGGTTTTATGCTGATGGTTCGGGTTTTATGCTGATGGTTCGGGTTTTATGTTGATGGTTCAGGTTTTATGTTGATGGTTCAGGTTTTATGTTGATGGTTCAGGTTTTATGTTGATGGTTCAGGTTTTATGCTGATGGTTCAGGTTTTATGTTGATGGTTCAGGTTTTATGCTGATGGTTCAGGTTTTATGCTGATGGTTCAGGTTTTATGCTGATGGTTCAGGTTTTATGCTGATGGTTCAGGTTTTATGCTGATGGTTCGGGTTTTATGCTGATGGTTCAGGTTTTATGCTGATGGTTCGGGTTTTATGCTGATGGTTCGGGTTTTATGCTGACGGTTCAGGTTTTATGTTGATGGTTCGGGTTTTATGCTGATGGTTCAGGTTTTATGCTGATGGTTCAGGTTTTATGTTGATGGTTCAGGTTTTATGCTGATGGTTCAGGTTTTATGCTGATGGTTCAGGTTTTATGCTGATGGTTCAGGTTTTATGCTGATGGTTCAGGTTTTATGTTGATGGTTCGGGTTTTATGCTGATGGTTCAGGTTTTATGCTGACGGTTCAGGTTTTATGCTGATGGTTCAGGTTTTATGTTGATGGTTCAGGTTTTATGCTGACGGTTCGGGTTTTATGCTGATGGTTCGGGTTTTATGCTGATGGTTCGGGTTTTATGCTGATGGTTCGGGTTTTATGCTGATGGTTCGGGTTTTATGTTGATGGTTCAGGTTTTATGTTGATGGTTCAGGTTTTATGTTGATGGTTTGGGTTTTATGCTGATGGTTCAGGTTTTATGCTGATGGTTCAGGTTTTATGTTGATGGTTCGGGTTTTATGCTGACGGTTCAGGTTTTATGCTGATGGTTCGGGTTTTATGTTGATGGTTCAGGTTTTATGCTGATGGTTCGGGTTTTATGCTGATGGTTCGGGTTTTATGCTGATGGTTCGGGTTTTATGCTGATGGTTCGGGTTTTATGCTGATGGTTCGGGTTTTATGCTGATGGTTCAGGTTTTATGCTGATGGTTCAGGTTTTATGTTGATGGTTCGGGTTTTATGCTGATGGTTCGGGTTTTATGCTGATGGTTTGGGTTTTATGTTGATGGTTCGGGTTTTATGCTGATGGTTCAGGTTTTATGTTGACGGTTCAGGTTTTATGCTGATGGTTCAGGTTTTATGTTGATGGTTCAGGTTTTATGTTGATGGTTCGGGTTTTATGTTGATGGTTCGGGTTTTATGCTGACGGTTCGGGTTTTATGTTGATGGTTCAGGTTTTATGCTGACGGTTCGGGTTTTATGTTGATGGTTCGGGTTTTATGCTGACGGTTCGGGTTTTATGCTGATGGTTCAGGTTTTATGCTGACGGTTCAGGTTTTATGCTGACGGTTCGGGTTTTATGCTGATGGTTCGGGTTTTATGCTGATGGTTTGGGTTTTATGCTGATGGTTCGGGTTTTATGCTGATGGTTCGGGTTTTATGCTGATGGTTCAGGTTTTATGCTGATGGTTCAGGTTTTATGTTGATGGTTCAGGTTTTATGTTGATGGTTCAGGTTTTATGCTGATGGTTCAGGTTTTATGCTGATGGTTCAGGTTTTATGCTGACGGTTCGGGTTTTATGCTGATGGTTCGGGTTTTATGCTGATGGTTCAGGTTTTATGCTGATGGTTCAGGTTTTATGTTGATGGTTCAGGTTTTATGCTGATGGTTCGGGTTTTATGTTGATGGTTCAGGTTTTATGCTGATGGTTCAGGTTTTATGCTGATGGTTCGGGTTTTATGTTGATGGTTCAGGTTTTATGCTGATGGTTCAGGTTTTATGTTGATGGTTCAGGTTTTATGCTGACGGTTCGGGTTTTATGTTGATGGTTCAGGTTTTATGCTGATGGTTCGGGTTTTATGTTGATGGTTCAGGTTTTATGCTGATGGTTCAGGTTTTATGTTGATGGTTCAGGTTTTATGTTGATGGTTCAGGTTTTATGCTGATGGTTCAGGTTTTATGCTGATGGTTCAGGTTTTATGTTGATGGTTCAGGTTTTATGCTGATGGTTCAGGTTTTATGCTGATGGTTCAGGTTTTATGTTGATGGTTCGGGTTTTATGCTGATGGTTCAGGTTTTATGTTGATGGTTCAGGTTTTATGTTGATGGTTCAGGTTTTATGTTGATGGTTCAGGTTTTATGTTGATGGTTCAGGTTTTATGCTGATGGTTCAGGTTTTATGCTGATGGTTCAGGTTTTATGTTGATGGTTCAGGTTTTATGTTGATGGTTCAGGTTTTATGCTGATGGTTCAGGTTTTATGTTGATGGTTCAGGTTTTATGTTGATGGTTCAGGTTTTATGTTGATGGTTCAGGTTTTATGTTGATGGTTCAGGTTTTATGCTGATGGTTCAGGTTTTATGTTGATGGTTCAGGTTTTATGCTGATGGTTCAGGTTTTATGCTGATGGTTCGGGTTTTATGCTGATGGTTCGGGTTTTATGCTGATGGTTCAGGTTTTATGCTGATGGTTCAGGTTTTATGCTGATGGTTCAGGTTTTATGTTGATGGTTCAGGTTTTATGCTGACGGTTCAGGTTTTATGCTGATGGTTCGGGTTTTATGTTGATGGTTCAGGTTTTATGCTGATGGTTCGGGTTTTATGCTGATGGTTCGGGTTTTATGCTGACGGTTCAGGTTTTATGCTGATGGTTCAGGTTTTATGCTGATGGTTCAGGTTTTATGCTGATGGTTCAGGTTTTATGCTGATGGTTCAGGTTTTATGTTGATGGTTCAGGTTTTATGCTGATGGTTCGGGTTTTATGCTGATGGTTCGGGTTTTATGTTGATGGTTCAGGTTTTATGCTGATGGTTCAGGTTTTATGCTGATGGTTCAGGTTTTATGTTGATGGTTCAGGTTTCATGTTGATGGTTCAGGTTTTATGCTGATGGTTCAGGTTTTATGTTGATGGTTCAGGTTTTATGCTGATGGTTCAGGTTTTATGTTGATGGTTCAGGTTTTATGCTGATGGTTCAGGTTTTATGTTGATGGTTCAGGTTTTATGCTGATGGTTCAGGTTTTATGCTGATGGTTCAGGTTTTATGTTGATGGTTCAGGTTTTATGCTGATGGTTCAGGTTTTATGCTGATGGTTCAGGTTTTATGCTGATGGTTCGGGTTTTATGCTGATGGTTCAGGTTTTATGTTGATGGTTCAGGTTTTATGCTGATGGTTCAGGTTTTATGTTGATGGTTCGGGTTTTATGTTGATGGTTCAGGTTTTATGTTGATGGTTCAGGTTTTATGCTGATGGTTCAGGAGTCAGCAATGTTTAACCTTGAAGGGCCTCATTGATGACCTGGATAATTTCTCTATTTCCACAGGACTAAAACCCAGCGATGATATGTTGTACTATATTATGGATTGGGTCTCTGAAAGAAACAAACTTTAAAACTGCTGTGTGGTCTCCCGATTAAATGGGCGGATGGTGGTGTACATATCCTGGAAAAGTTGAGCGATCTTGCAACTATTAACTCTGATAGAAAACTTGAAACCGTTGAGAAGGAAACACCAGGATAATTATTTTCCACGTCATGCTATGAACATCTCTCTTAAAGTCTCCATTGTACCAAAACTGCATCTAAATCCAAACTGGTTTTCTAGCAAGCTACTAAGATTGGCCCATTCTATGTTTAAGAGTGGGCTCGTTTGTCTTTTTGCAGATTAAAATTTTACATTTAGGTGGATTGACAATGTGTTCCTGTTGAAAGTATCCTCCTTTTAATATGAAGCTGGAGTAATAGCTGATGCAGTTATTACCCCAGCTGGAAGCCTGCAGTTATTACTTTGGCTGATAGCCTGCAGTTATTACCCCTGCTGATAGCCTGCAGTTATTACCCCTGCTGATAGCCTGCAGTTATTACCCCGGCTGATAGCCTGCAGTTATTACCCCTGCTGATAGCCTGCAGTTATTACCCCGGCTGATAGCCTGCAGTTATTACCCCTGCTGATAGCCTGCAGTTATTACCCCTGCTGATAGCCTGCAGTTATTACCCCTGCTGATAGCCTGCAGTTAATACTTCGGCTGATAGCCTGCAGTTATTACCCCGGCTGATAGCCCACAGTTATTACCCCGGCTGATAGCCTACAGTTATTACCCCAGTTCTTGTCCCTGATGAAACGTACTGGAAGCCTGCAGTTATTACCCCTGCTGATAGCCTGCAGTTATTACCCCTGCTGATAGCCTGCAGTTATTACCCCTGCTGATGGCCTGTAGTTATTACCCCTGCTGATAGCCTGCAGTTATTACCCCAGTTTATGTCCCTCATGAAATGTACTGGAAGCCTGCAGTTATTACCCCAGCTGATGTCCGTGATGAAATACTAGAAGCCTGCATTTATTACCCCAGCTGATGACCGTGATGAAATACTAGAAGCCTGCAGTTTATACCCCTGCTGATAGCCTGCAGTTATTACCCCTGCTGATAGCCTGCAGTTATTACCCCTGCTGATGGCCTGTAGTTATTACCCCTGCTGATATCCCACAGTTACTACACCAGTTTATGTCCCTCATGAAATGTACTGGAAGCCTGCAGTTATTACCCCAGCTGATGCCCGTGATGAAATACTAGAAGCCCACAGTTATTACCCCTGCTGATAGCCCACAGTTATTACCCCGGCTGATAGCCCACAGTTATTACCCCGGCTGATAGCCCACAGTTATTACCCCAGTTTATGTCCCTGATGAAATGTACTTGAAGCCTGCAGTTATTACCCCGGCTGATAGCCTGCAGTTATTACCCCGGCTGATAGCCCACAGTTATTACCCCGGCTGATAGCCCAGTTATTACCCCGGCTGATAACCCACAGTTATTACCCCGGCCGATAGCCCACAGTTATTACCCCGGCTGATAGCCCACAGTTATTACCCCAGGTTTTGTCCCTGATGAAATGTACTGGAAGCCTGCAGTTATTACCCCTGCTGATGGTATTGTTTAAAGTGAAGAAGAGTAATGAGATGATGTACGGGCCAAAGCCCCCAACACCAGCTGCCAGACAAGAGCACAAAAGAAGATGAGATTCTGTCCAAGACGCCACTCCACCCACCCTCCCTCCCGAACCCTTTCTCCACCTCTCACTCATTTGCCCGCCCTATCGCTCTTTCCTCAACCCACGGGGAGAGAGCAAAGATAAAAAGGGGGAAAGCACACAAGAAACCAATTTGTAAAGAGTGGAACGTGTCATCTTCTTGTTTTGTTTCCTCGTTTCAGCGAAGGCTCTGCCGGTGAGGAAAGGATTGGCAGGGCCTGCCAGGGTGGACTTGAGGAGGGTGGGAGATGTTGCTGGGGTGGGGGGGTAGATAGAATTACAGCTTGTCCTATAGTTCCTTTACCAAGCCACTCTTTGTTCGACACCTCAAAGTGAAAAACAAGCTCGCCAGACAGCTCCACCACTGGCAGACACCTAGCGTATCACTTTTCAGCCCACCCTCTCGTCCTTCTGCAGTCTGCATCCACATGACGAAGAGACGGATAGAGAGAGAGGGAAGTAGAGTGAGCGAGAAAGAGACGGAGGGAGACAGCATTGGGGAAGCAGTGTATCGAGTTTGCCTGTTCCTGCCAAAAGACCTGAAGGGGCCACATTATTGGCATTTTTCATCAGAAGATCTGCTCCCTCCTTGCCCAGTGTCCAGGTTACCAGATGGTTTCTTCAAGACTCTAATTTCATTCAGAAATAAGGCCTTTGTGCTCTTGTCCGGGGACCTCTAGCTCACTCATCAGTAGCGCCTATCCCATGGCCCGGAGAACTGGGATAGCTTACGTTAGCATGTGTACGCAGTAACCTTATAGCATTGAGGAGCTCACTTCATGTCAGTTATGTTCATTTATTATGTCTCGTGTGACACTGTATGAAAAGGAGTTACCCTTTTTTCGACGTCGTTTCACTTGAAGCGAACTGCTGCTGTGTACGGCGTCACGTGTACTGTATTTGAAACCGCCATTCTACCGATCGGGGGCCAACGCAGAGAGACCCCAGGAGACAGACGGTGTGTCTCAAGGAGGAACCGGTAGATGCGTGTTTCTGGTTGAGAAGTTTGAAGCATCTCTTTCGTGTCATTCCAATTTGCATGGAGTCTAAATCGAGTTAGCCTCCATTAGAATATCAGTTTGGCCAAAGAGTCAATTGCTTTCTCAAATCCAGTACTTTTTTCCATAACTTATTTACTGTGCTGTAAAATACTCACCGTGCTGTAAAATACTCACTGTGCTGTAAAATACTCACTGTGCTGTAAAATACTCACTGTGCTGTAAAATACTTACTGTGCTGTAAAATACTCACTGTGCTATAAAATACTCACTGTGCTGTAAAATGCTTACTGTGCTGTTACATATTTACTGTGCTGTTACATATGCACTGTGCTGTAACACATTTACTGTACTGTAAAATACTTACTGTGCTGTTACATATTTACTGTGCTGTAAAATACTTACTGTGCAGTAAAACACTTACTGTGCTATAACATATTTACTGTGCTGTAAAATACTCACTGTGCTGTAACATATTTACTGTGCTGTAAAATACTCACTGTGCTGTTACATATTCACTGTGCTGTAACATATTTACTGTGCTGTAACATATGTCCTGTGCAGTAACAAGATTCTCTGTGATTTAGATTTTTCCTGAAGCCACATGCTTACGACAACCTCTGTTTCATCCACTGCAGAGCCTTCATCTCAACCCCCTCATCTCTCTCTCTCCCTCTCTCAGTGCATGCTGGGAGTGTTTTGTAGTTGAGAGGTGAATGAGAGGTTAATCTTGAAGTTTTTTTTTTGCGAACTGGAAAAGTTTGTAAGATCAGTACAACACACTGCGAAAATTGAGGGGCATAGCGTCCTCTCACTCAGGAAATGTTTAAGGTTGAGGAAGTGGGTCACAACAGTGTGTCAAGGTCTACCTTCAGATGATGTTAAGATTAATAGTTTTTTTTGGGCACTGTGGACATTTGAGCTTTGCTATTGGTCTCCTTCTTTGCTGGCTTTTCTCCCACTTCTTATGGGGACTCTTTGTGTAGACTCACTTAATATAAATGGCGCCAGAGATCCGGGAAAGAAGACTGTGATGGGTGAATATGTAACAAAAAAAGTACAAGTGTTGTTTCTGCAGGAGAAATTAAGTTGATTGGGGGCTCTGGTGTAAAGGGGCAAGTGTGCTGAGCCATGGAACAAATGTTAGTGCATGGGTGGCAGTCCTGTTTGTTTTTTGTGCTCCTTAAAAGAGGTGTGTTGGGTAGACTGCTTGTAGTAAAAGCAGAAATTAATAACAGCGGTTTTGTCTTTATAAACGTGCATGCGCCTAACACAGGGAGAGAGAGGGGACTTCTAGACGGGAACACTCACAGATAGCACTTGAGGAGATGCAGGTGGTCGGCGGTGACTGGCACAATGGATTTTTTATGAAAAAAAGAAATGGGAGGAGCCTCATTCAGGCTCAGTGTTAACTTCTTATGGCTGGGGGGCAGTATTGAGTAGCTTGGATGAATAAGGTGCCCAGAGTAAACTGCCTCCTACTCAGGCCCAGAAGCTAAGATATGTATATTATTATGATTTGGTTGGTAAACACTCTGAAGTTTCCAAAAATGTTTGAATTATGTCTGTGAGTATAACAGAACTCATATGGCAGGAAAGAACCCGAGAAAAAATCCAACCAAGAAGTGGGAAATCTGAGGTTTGTAGTTTTTGCCTATCCAATATACAGTGTAAAATTTGGTCCGATTGCACTTCCTAAGGCTTCCACTAGATGTCGACAGTCTTTAGAACCTTGTATCAGGCTTCTACTGTGAAGGGGGAGCGAATAAGAGCTGTTTGAAACAGGTGTCTGGCAGAATGCCATGTGCCAAGTCTCGCGCGCGGCCGTGACAGCGAGCTGCGTTCACATTCATTTCTAAAGACAAAGGATAGTCCGGTTGGACCATTATTGAATATTTATTATAAAAACATCCTAAAGATTGATTATATACATCGTTTGACATGTTTCAACGAACTGTAATACAACTGTTTTTACTTTTTGTCTGGACCTAGTGCTCGCGCCTTGTGAATTTGGATTTGTGAACTAAACACGCAAACATAAAGGAGGTATTTGGACATAAATTATGGACTTTATCAAACTAAACAAACATTTATTGTGTAACTTGGATTCCTGGGAGTGCATTCCGAAGAACATCATCAAAGGTAAGTTAATTTTTATAATGCTATTTCTGACTTCTGTTGACTACACAACATGGCGGGTATCTGTATGGCTTGTTTTGGTCTTTGAGTGCTGTACTCAGATTATTCCATGGTGTGCTTTCGCTGTAAAGCTTTTTAGAAATCTGACACAGCGGTTGCATTAAGCAGAAGTATATCTTTAATTCCATGCATAGCACTTGTATTTTCATCAACATTTTTGTAGATTGATGTGGCTCTCTAAAAAATCACCAGATGTTTTGGAAGCAAAAGATTACTGAACATAACGTGCCAATGTAAATATAAATATACAGGTATGTAATATAAATATGAACTTTATCGAACAAAACATACATATATTGTCTATCATGAAGTCCTATGAGTGCCATCTGATGAAGATCATCAAAGGTTAGTGATTCATTTTATTTCTATTTCCGCTTTTTGTGACTCCTCTCTCGTTTTCTTATGTAACTAGACGCTGACCTAACATAATTGCATGGCATGCTTTCGTCGTAAAGCCTTTTTCAAATCGGACACTGTGGTTGGATTAACAACAAGTGTATCTTTAAAATGGTGTATTATACTTCTATGTTTAAGGAACTTTAATTATGAGATTTCTGTTGTTTGAATTTGGCGCCCTGCATTTTCACTGGCTCTTGTCAAAATGATCCCGTTAACGGGATTTCAGCCGTAGGAAGTTTTAAGGGACATTATTAAACCATTTGAGCAAGTGGATGTTTGGAGAACTTGACATCTCACCACAAGACAGTATACATGGGTGAAGGTCTTTTGGGCTAGGGTGAGTGCAGCCCGTCTCGGTTTAACATGTCCAGGAATCAATGTAGTCCTCCAGACTAATTTATTTGAATTACATAGTGACCTGGGCAGTTTTTTCTAGATTAAAGCAAAAGCAACATTTATAAGAGCTAGGTTCTCCATGATCAAGGAAATGGATGCTTCCAGCTCCTTCTTCTTTGGTTTGGAAAGACAGAGCGGTGAAGCCAAGGGCATGCATTGTCTACGGCTGTCTGTTGGGAGGGTGAACTCTGTGGTGGGGGAGATGCGGAAGCGGACGGTGAAGTTTTATACTGAGATATATAGGGCAGAACTGTGTGATCCTGGAGGGAACCAGTCATGCGCGCTGCTGAGGAGAGCTGGCGGATTAGGGTTGGACCGGCAGCTGTTCCTCATGAGGCTGGGTACAGCAGGATTCTCTGATTTTTTACTCTGCTGTGCTAAGGCTCTGGCAGCTGTTGAAGCCCACACAAGAGGGGTGTGTGGAACCTGGGCTGTGGGTTGTAGAGGAGCCTATCTTCCACAATCCAGCCATTCCTTTGAGATCGGTTCAGTCGGCCACCCTGCAGATGCAACTGATGGCTGGGGGTTTACAATGGCTGGATGACCTGTGCCTGCTGGTAGAAAAAAAATGAAAAAAGAGGAGGGGTGGGAAAACCCCGGAAGTCCTGGCACAAGAAAACAAGACTGACGTAGACTGATGGAGAGATTCCTAGAGGAGGTCCAGGAGGCACTGTCTCAGCCGGTAAGGGTGGGTGTTTGTGCGGCCAAAGGGGGAGGGGCCACCAATGTTTCTGCCACTGCAGGTGACAGCAGAGACTGGGGCTTGGGAAGGGGGTATGGAGGACTTGGATTTTAACTCTCCGAGCCTGGGGGTGTTTGAGGGGGTGGGAGGTAAAGCCCTCTACAACCTCTGCATTAAGGTGAGGAAGATTAGGAGCCTAACAGGAGTGAAGGGACATCAGTGGCAGTGGGTATGTGGGGAAAGTATGGTGGGTTTTAGATGGAGGGGGCTCTACAAATCCCCAGTACCAAAGAGGTCAGGGGACCTCCAGTGGAGGGTTCTACATGGAGCCCTGGCCACTAACAGCTGGTTGGTACGGGTTGAACCGGGAGTCGGGCAGGGGTGTCTTTTCTGTGTTATGAGAGAAACTATGATTCATGTGTTTTCTGTGTGCTCCAGGGTCAAAGGTTGGGGGATAACAGACCCTTTACTATTTTTTTATTGGATGGTCTCTGTGCTGCTTAGGTTAGAATATGAGTTCTATCATATGATCAAAAGTGAGGAGATGTTTCAGGAGATGTGGTGTGTCGGGGAAGAGGACTGGCTGGATATATGGAGATGGCAGGTAGCTTAGCCTTTAGAGCGTTGGGCCAGTAACCGAAAGGTTGCTAGGTTGAATCCCTGAGCTAACAAGCTCGAGGCCAATGTTATAATGCAGCACAGGGGATATTGGTTTTTTAAAAGCGGGAAAGAATGACAAAAAATAAAATGTCGTCTGTCTGTCTGTCTGACGGTCGTTCTCTCTCTCTTTCTCTCTCTTTTTCTCTCTCTCTCTCAATGGCATGGGAAACATATGTTTACATTGTCAAAGCTCACTTTCTCCAATTACTTCTCTGTGTCAGTGTGGTTTGAATGTTGAGATTTCTATTCAAAACCTTGACCGGAAAATTTATGCTACAAGCAGAGAGTTTGACAGAGATAAAGAGAGAGAGAGAGTGGAAAGAAAGAGAGGACAACCAAGGCAGGAATAACTACCTACGAAGAGGGATCCCTGGGTAATCCAAGACAACAAGATTTCATTACAACACTTCATTTCAGACGTTTCAAATTAAGTCACTGCAGCATTACGTACTCTATTTTATATGGAGTGGAGTTGTGAACAAAAACGTCCTTTCGGGAGGAGATCATATCAGGATCTGGAGATCAATTTAGGAGATCTAATGGAAAGTGAGTGGGTGGAACACAGGCCTATTCCAGTGACAACCTGACTCCTGTTTTACCTGATATAGCAGCAACTGACTGATAGTGCACATTAGCACTAGGCCTCCACCAGTAATTGCATTGTGAAATGTGTTTTGATAATTTCGATGACAGATCAGCCGCTAGGACGCGGCAACTTGAGCAACGAGCATCCAGGGATTTTCCGGAGCCTATTTCTCGTTCGGAAATAAACAAACATTTCTTAGAGTTATGCTGCACAATATGACCAAGGGCCCTGAGTCATATGAGTAGCCCACCCACACATGCATCCCAAAACACACACACATACACATACACACACACGTGCACATATACACACTCACAATAATTCACACATGCACGCACGTACTCACACAAATACACAGTTTAATAACAGACAGAGCCACGGCTAACTCATAGCGATCTGTCCAGAAGGACAGAGCCACGACTAACTCATAGCGATCTGTACAGAAGGACAGAGCCACGGCTAACTCATAGCAATCTGTGCAGAAGGACAAAGACACGGCTAACTCATAGCGATCTGTGCAGAAGGACAGAGCCACGGCTAACTCATAGCGATCTGTCCAGAAGGACAGAGCCACGGCTAACTCATTGCGATCTGTGCAGAAGGGAAGGGCCACGGCTAACTCATAGCGATCTGTCCAGAAGGACAGAGCCACGGCTAACTCATAGCGATCTGTCCAGAAGGACAGAGCCACAGCTAACTCGTAGCGATCTGTCCACAGGTACTAGTGGATTGGCACGAAAATATAAAAAAAAGGGTATGAAATTAAATTCTTTAACAATAAGAAAAGTTGCCTTTGGGAAAGAGTATGATATGGAAGAATGGAAGTATAACAGACATTTTTGCAACACCTGAATCAAAAGTCTAAAAAAATCTGTTTCGTTTAGACTTGAAAAGTTATACATATCCATACTTGGTATAGGAATTAACTCATGGGTAAACAGAATAAACAGCATATGTGCCATTTATACGGAAAACCTGGGTCACCATCCAAAGCTATGGGTGATGTGGTCTCTTCTTCGCTAGTCAGTGAAATGGTCTCTTCACTAGGAGAGAGAGAGAGAGAGAGAGAGAGAGAGAGAGAGAGAGAGAGAGAGAGAGAGAGAGAGAGAGAGAGAGAACATAACCAACAAAAACGGGTCGCAGCTCTGTCGCACGCTGGGTATGTACATAGTCAACAGTAGGCTTCGAGGGGACTCCTATGGTAGGTACACCTATAGCTCATCTCTTGGCAGTAGTACTGTAGACTACTTTATCACTGACCTCAACCCAGAGTCTCTCAGAGCGTTCACAGTCAGCCCACTGACACCCCTATCAGACCACAGCAAAATCACAGTCTACTTAAACAGAGCAATACTCAATCATGAGGCATCAAAGCCAAAGGAACTGAGTAACATTAAGAAATGCTATAGATGGAAGGAATGCAGTTTGGAAACCTACCAAAAAACAATTAGGCAACAACAAATTCAATCCCTTTTAGACAATTTCCTGGGTAAAACGTTCCGCTGTAATAGTGACGGTGTAAACTTGGCAGTAGAAAATCTTAACAGTATATTTGACCTCTCAGCTTCCCTATCAAATCTAAAAATCTCAAATAGAAAACTGAAGAAAATTAACAATAATGACAAATGGTTTGATGAAGAATGCAAAAATCTAAGAAAGAAATTGAGAAACCTGTCCAACCAAAAACATAGAGACACGGAAAACCTGAGTCTACGCCTTCACTATGGTGAATCACTAAAACAATACAGAAATACACTACGGAAAAAGAAGGAACAGCATGTCAGAAATCAGCTCAATGCAATTGAAGAATCCATAGACTCTAACCACTTCTGGGAAAATTGGAAAACACTAAACAAACAACAACACGAAGAATTATCTATCCAAAATGGAGATGTATGGGTAAACCACTTCTCCAATCTTTTTGGCTCTATAACAAAGAATAAAGAGCAAAAACATATACATGATCAAATACAGATCTTAGAATCAACTATTAAAGACTACCAGAACCCACTGGATTCTCCAATTACATTGAATGAGTTACAGGACAAAATAAAAACCCTCCAACCCAAAAAGGCCTGTGGTGTTGATGGTATCCTCAATGAAATGATCAAATATACAGACAACAAATTCCAATTGGCTATACTAAAACTCTTTAACATCATAATTAGCTCTGGCATCTTCCCCAATATTTGGAACCAATGACTGATCACCCCAATCCACAAAAGTGGAGACAAATTTGACCTCAATAACTACCGTGGAATATGTGTCAACAGTAACCTTGGGAAAATCCTCTGCATTATTAGTAACAGCAGACTCGTACATTTCCTCAATGAAAACAATGTACTGAGCAAATGTCAAATTGGCTTTTTACCAAATTACCGTACAACAGACCATGTATTCACCCTGCACACCCTAATTGACAACCAAACAAACCAAAACAAAGGCAAAGTCTTCTCATGCTTTGTTGATTTCAAAAAAGCCTTCGACTCAATCTGGCATGAGGGTCTGCTATACAAACTGATGGAAAGTGGTGTTGGGGGTTAAACATACGACATTATAAAATCCATGTACACAAACAACAAGTGTGCGGTTAAAATTGGCAAAAAACACACACATTTCTTCACACAGGGTCGTGGGGTTAGACAGGGATGCAGCTTAAGCCCCACCCTCTTCAACATATATATCAACGAATTGGCGCGGGCACTAGAAAAGTCTGCAGCACCCGGCCTCCCCCTGCTAGAATCCGAAGTCAAATGTCTGCTGTTTGCCGATGATCTGGTGCTTCTGTCACCAACCAAGGAGGGCCTACAGCAGCACCTAAATCTTATGCACAGATTCTGTCAGACCTGGGCGCTGACAGTAAATCTCAGTAAGACCAAAATAATGGTGTTCCAAAAAAGGTCCAGTCACCAGTACCACAAATACAAATTCCAACTAGACACTGTTGCCCTAGAGCACACAAAAAACTATACATACCTTGGCCTAAAAATCAGCGCCACAGGTAACTTCCACAAAGCTGTGAACGATCTGAGAGACAAGGCAAGAAGGGCATTCTATGCCATCAAAAGAAACATAAATTTCAACATACCAATTAGGATTTGGCTAAAAATACTTGAATCAGTCATAGAGCCCATTGCCCTTTATGGTTGTGAGGTCTGGGGTCCGCTCACCAACCAAGACTTCACAAAATGGGACAAACACCAAATTGAGACTCTGCACGCAGAATTCTGCAAAAATATCCTCCGTGTACAACGTAGAACACCAAATAATGCATGCAGAGCAGAATTAGGCCGATACCCACTAATTATCAAAATCCAGAAAAGAGCCGTTAAATTCTACAACCACCTAAAAGGAAGTGATTCACAAACCTTCCATAACAAAGCCATCACCTACAGAGAGATGAACTGGAGAATAGTCCCCTAAGCAAGCTGGTCCTGGGGCTCTGTTCACAAACACAAACACACCCTACAGAGCCCCAGGACAACAGCACAATTAGACCCAACCAAATCATGAGAAAACAAAAAGATAATTACTTGACACATTGGAAAGAATTAACAAAAAAACAGAGCAAACTAGAATGCTATTTGGCCCTAAACAGAGAGTACACAGCGGCAGAATACCTGACCACTGTGACTGACCCAAAATTAAGGAAAGCTTTGACTATGTACAGACTCAGTGAGCATAGCCTTGCTATTGAGAAAGGCCGCCGTAGGCAGACATGGCTCTCAAGAGAAGACAGGCTATGTGCTCACTGCCCACAAAATGAGGTGGAAACTGAGCTGCACTTCCTAACCTCCTGCCCAATGTATGACCATATTAGAGAGACATATTTCCCTCAGATTACACAGATCCAAAAAGAATTTGAAAACAAATCCAAATTTGAAAAACTCCCATATCTACTGGGTGAAATTCCACAGTGTGCCATCACAGCAGCAAGATTTGTGACCTGTTGCCACGAGAAAAGGGCAACCAGTGAAGAACACACACCATTGTAAATACAACCCATATTTATGCTTATTTATTTTATCTTGTGTCCTTTAACCATTTGTACATTGTTAAAACACTGTATATATATATAATATGACATTTGTAATGTCTTTACTGTTTTGAAACCTCTGTATGTGTAATGTTTACTGTTAATTTTTGTTGTTTTTCACTTTATATATTCACTTTGTATGTTGTCTACCTCACTTGCTTTGGCAATGTTAACACATTTCCCATGCCAATAAAGCCCTTGAATTGAATTGAATTGAGAGAGAGAGAGAGAGAGAGAGAGAGAGACAGAGACAGAGACAGAGACAGAGACAGAGGGATTAATCCACTAACAGCTAAGAGTCTAGGCTCTCTCTTCAGCGTAGAGTGACTCAGTGTCTCGTGACTGAACAGCAGGTGACATGACAGGGGTGACATCACTCTAGGGCCTCTCCAGCCCGTGTTGTGGGAGTAAGACCTCTCCAGCCTGTGTTGTGGCAGTAAGACCTCTCCAGCCTTTTGTGGCAGTAAGACCTCTCCAGCCTGTGTTGTGGCAGTAAGACCTCTCCAGCATGTTGTGGCAGTAAGACCTCTCCAGCCCGTGTTGTGGCAGTAAGACCTCTCCTGTCTGTGTTGTGGGAGTAAGACCTCTCCACCCTGTGTTGTGGCAGTAAGACCTCTCCTGTCTGTGTTGTGGGAGTAAGACCTCTCCAGCCTGTGTTGTGGCAGTCAGACCTCTCCAGCCTGTTGTGGCAGTAAGACCTCTCCAGCCTGTTGTGGCAGTAAGACCTCTCCAGCCTGTTGTGTGGCAGTAAGACCTCTCCAGCCTGTTGTGGCAGTAAGACCTATCCAGCATGTTGTGGCAGTAAGACCTCTCCAGCCCGTGTTGTGGCATTAAGACCTCTCCAGCCTGTTGTGGCAGTAAGACCTCTCCAGCCCGTGTTGTGGCAGTAAGACCTCTCCAGCCCGTGTTGTGGCAGTAAGTTCTCTCCAGCCCGTGTTGTGACAGTAAGACCTCTCCAGCCCGTGTTGTGGCATTAAGACCTCTCCAGCCTGTTGTGGCAGTAAGACCTCTCCAGCCCGTGTTGTGGCAGTAAGACCTCTACAGCCCGTGTTGTGGGAGTTAGTTCTCTCTAGCCTGTGTTGTGGCAGTAAGACCTCTCCAGCCCGTGTTGTGGCATTAAGACCTCTCCAACCTGTTGTGGCAGTAAGACCTCTCCAGCCCGTGTTGTGGCAGTAAGACCTCTCCAGCCCGTGTTGTGGCAGTAAGTTCTCTCCAGCCCGTGTTGTGGCAGTAAGACCTCTCCAGCCCGTGTTGTGGCAGTAAGTTATTTTCAGCCCGTGTTGTGGCATTAAGACCTCTCCAGCCTGTTGTGGCAGTAAGACCTCTCCAGCCCGTGTTGTGGCAGTAAGACCTCTCCAGCCCGTGTTGTGGCAGTAAGACCTCTCCAGCCCGTGTTGTGGGAGTAAGTTCTCTCTAGCCTGTGTTGTGGCAGTAAGACCTCTCCAGCCCGTGTTGTGGCAGGGCTTAATTACAGGACTCACACAAACACAAAGAGCTCTTTAGTTTCCCACAAAACACCCTGCCTCATTAAGCTCAGCACAAACCATCCTCCTGATGGGGTAACTGCAACAATCTAAACAGCCCCTGATCAAACCATTACAGTCAGCGAAGGGTGGAGGGAGGGAGGAGGGAGTGGGAGAAGGGGAAGAAAAGGAGAGAGAGATACAGGAGACAGAGAGATAGAGAGAGATGGGAGACAGAGCTAGAGAGAGAGAGGGAGCGCTAGAGAGAGAGAAAGAGAGCGCTAGAGACAGAGCTAGAGAGAGAGAGAGAGAGAGAGAGAGCGCTAGAGACCGAGCTAGAGAGAGAGAGGGAGAGAGAGACAGAGCTAGAGAGAGAGAGAGAGAGCGCTAGAGACCGAGCTAGAGAGAGAGAGAGAGAGAGAGAGATGGGGGACAGAGAGAGAGAGATGGGAGAGAGGGGAGAGAGAGAGAGAGAGAGAGAGAGAGAGAGATCGGAGAGAGAGAGATGGGAGACAGAGCTAGAGAGAGAGCGAGAGAGAGAGAGAGAGCGCTAGAGACCGAGCTAGAGAGAGAGAGGGAAAGAGATGGGAGAGAGGGGGGGGGGGGATAGGAGACAGAGCTAGAGAGAGAGAGACAGAGAGAAAGAGATGGAAGACAGAGCTAGATAGATAGCGAGAGATGGGAGACAGCGCGAGAGATGGGAGACAGAGCGAGAGATGGGAGACAGAGAGATAGAGAGGAGAGGGAGACTGACTTTTTGTCTTTCTTTAGTGAAACATTCTCATTTCATTAAAACCTCACCCCCCCCCTCCACCCTTTAAACAAAAACAAACAAACTATATCCTGTCCTGCAGTACTTGCATACCATACTAGCCTTGGCCTCTACACCACGTTACAAAACAACACGTCACAATAACCAAAAACGTCACCACTTCTACAACCGTGTATCCAACCTATCTTCCCCAGCTCTACAGACAGCCCCCCCAACACACCACATCTCCTGAAACATTGCCACGGTTTTGATCATTTTATAGAACTCATATTCCAACCTAAGGAGCACAGAGACCATCCCATTTAAACAATAGTAAAGGGTCTGTTATCCCCCTGACCTTTGACCCTGTTCCTCCTTGTTAGACAAATAGACAACTTTGCCTGAGCAAACAGAAAATTCAACAACACACATTTGACCTTCTCCTTATTTGAAAACCTGTACCCCATTTATAAACAACCCAACAGTAAACTGCACCCCCCAACCTCTCACACAGACATTCCAACAGAGACATTAATGATATTAACCTGGCGCACACAGAAAACACATGCATCACAGTTTCTCTCATAACACAGAAAAGACAATTCAATTCAATTCAAGTCAAGGGCTTTATTGGCATGGGAAACGTGTGTTAACATTGCCAAAGCAAGTGAGGTAGATAATATATAAAGTGAATATATAAAGTGAAATAAACAATAAAAATGAACAGTAAACATTACACATACAGAAGTTTCAAAACAATAAAGACATTACAAATGTCATATTATATATATACAGTGTTTTAACAATGTACAAATGGTAAAGGACACAAGATAAAATAAATAAGCATGAATATGGGTTGTATTTACAATGGTGTGCGTTCTTCACTGGTTGCCCTTTTCTCGTGCCAACAGGTCACAAATCTTGCTGCTGTGATGGCACACTGTGGAATTTCACCCAGTAGATATGGGAGTTTTTCAAAATTGGATTTGTTTTCGAATTCTTTGTGGATCTGTGTAATCTGAGGGAAATATGTCTCTCTAATATGGTCATACTTTGGGCAGGAGGTTAAGAAGTGCAGCTCAGTTTCCACCTCATTTTGTGGGTAGTGTGCACATAGCCTGTCTTCTCTTGAGAGCCATGTCTGCCTACGGCGGCCTTTCTCAATAGCAAGGCTATGCTCACTGACATCCCCTGCCCGACTCCCGGTTCAACCCGTACCAACCAGCTGTTAGTGGCCAGGGCTCCATCTAGAACCCTCCACTGGAGGTCCCCTGACCTCTTTGGTACTGGGGGTTTGTAGAGCCCCCTCCACCTAAAACCCACCATATTCTCCTCCCCACATTACCCCCTGCCACTGATGTGCCTTCACTCCTGTTAGGCTCCTGATGTTCCTCACCTTAACGCAGAGGTTGTAGAGAGCTTAACCTCCCATCCCCTCAAACTCCCCCAGGCTCGGAGTGTTAAAATTCAACAAGTTGTAGAGGGTTTTAACTTCCACTCCTTCAATCTCCCCCAGGTTGAGTGTTAAAATCTAACAAGTCCCCCACACCCCCTTGCCAGTCCCCAGTCTCTGCCGTCACCTGCAGTGGCGGAAACATTGGTGGCCCCTCCCCCTTTGGCCGCTCAAACACCCCCCTTACCGGCTCAGACAGTGCCTCCTGGACCTCCTCCAGGAATCTCTTCATCAGATGTTATTCCTGTTTGTTGTGCCAGGACTTCCAGGGTTTTTCACCCCTCCTTCCCAGCAGTCGCAGGTCACCCAGCCTTAGTAAACCCGCTGCTATCAGTTGCCTCTGCAGGGTGGCCGACTGAACCGATCTCAAAGGAATGGCTGGTTGTGGAAGATAGGCTCCTCCCACACCCACAGCTCAGGTTCCACACCCCCTTCTCGTGTGGACCTTAATATCTGCCAGGACCTCATCACCGCAGAGTAAAAATCTGAGAATCCTGCTGTACTCAGCCTCTCCAGCTTCATGAGGAACATTTGCCGGTCCCTAAACCACCAGCAGCGTGCATGCTGGCTCCCTCCAGCCGACATCAGTATGGTACAGCAGTCTCTGCGCCGTCTTTAGTCGGAATGCAGCCACCCTGCTCTCCAGTTCCACCAGGCCCTGTCCTCCTTCGTGTATGGACATGTACAACACTCTCCCTCAGCTAGTGGTGGCCCGACCAGAAAAAATCCACCATCTTGCATTGAAGGTCTGCGAGCAGGCTGGCAGGGAAGTTGAGGACAGACAGTTTATGCCAAAGGGAGGATGCCGCCAGGTTGTTAATTATCAGCACCTCTAGAAGACACTTGGGACAGGAGCCACCTCAACCTTGCCAGTCTTACCACTGCCTGTGACAGCCCTTTCCAGTTCTTCCTGACCCACCTCTCCGAGCCAAGGTACACCCCCAAAATATTTAGCCCTTCACAACCCCACTGCAAACCCCCTGGAAGCAGAGGGGGGGGGGGGGGGATATCCCTCCATGCCCCACATAACAGAGCTTTTCTCTTGCCCCAGTTCACCTTAGCTGAAGAAGCTCCCTCGTACACCTTCAGACTAGTTTCTAATGCCTGCATATCCTGATCATCTCTTAAAGAGGGCATCCAAAATCAAATCAAATTGTATTGGTCACATACACAACACATGGTTAGCAGATGTTAATACGAGTGTAGCGAAATGCTTGTGCTTCTAGTTCCCAACAGTGCAGTAATATCTAACAAGTAATCAAATTATTCCACAACATTTACCTAATACACACAAATCTAAGTAAAGGGATGGAATAAAAAGATTTCCATATCAATATATGGATGAGCAATGACCGAGCAGCATAGACAAGGTGCAGTAGATTATATAAAATAGAGTATATACTGTACATGTGATTTGAGTAATGTAAGGTATGTAAACATTATTAAAGTAGAATCATTAAAATGACTAGTGATCCATTTATTTAAGTGGCCAATGGTTTCAAGTCTGTATGTAGGCAGCAGCCTCTCTGTGTTAGTGATGGCTGTTTAATAGTCTGATGGCCTTGAGATTAGAAGCTGTTTTTCAGTCTCTCGGTCCCAGCTTTGATGCACCTGCACTGACCTCGCCTTCTGGATGATAGCCGGGTGAACAAGCAGTGGCTCGGGTGGTTGTTGTCCTCTATCATCTTTTTGGCCTTCCTGTGACATCGGGTGCTGTAAGTGTAAAGGGGGGCAGGTAGTTTGCCCCCGGTGATGCGTTGTGCAGAGAGTTGGAGAGCTCTGCGGTTACGGGCGGTGCAGTTGTCATACCAGGCGGGGATACAGCCCGTCAGGATGCTCTCAATTGTGCTTCTGTAAAAGTTGTTGATGTCTGTGTCTAATGCCCCGCCCCACCCTGAGTGGCCTACTGAGCCCTAATCCCACCTTGACCAGACATGACGCTCTTCACACAGGCCAAAAACCTTTCCTCAAACCCAAATAAAGACATCACATTAAACAGACACTCATGGCCCACTCTATCAAAAGCCTTCTCTTGATCTAGAGAGACCAGTCCAAAGTTCACATTAGAACCTCTCAACAAGACCAACATGTCCCTAATTAAGAACAAGTTGTCCATGATTGAGGGTCCCGGTACTCAATATGTCTGTTCCTCGTGTACTATTCAGTCCAGATGGGACTTCAGTATGTTAGATAGGACCTTGGCACAGAGCAATGCCACAGGCCTCCAGTTCAATAGTTCACACAAGTCCCCAATTTTTGGGCAGGAGAGTCAAAGCCGCCCGAAGGCAGCTCATCGGCAACTCTCCCACTCCGACCCACTAAAGCAACACGCAAAAGAAGTCCAGTCCAATTATTCCCCAGAATTTTTTATACAACTCCACTGAGAGTTCATCGACCGAGTTACGGCCTCTGCCAGTTCCTGGGACAACAGAGGAATGTCCATTTCATCCCTATGTGCTAGAGAGAGCTTAGGGAGTTCTGCAAACAAGACCTGAGCACACATAGGATCACACAGTTCTGGCCTATACAACTCAGTATAAATCTCCACAGTCTGCTCCCGTATCTCCCCCCACAGCGATCACCCGCCCATCAGACAGCCATACATAGACAATGCATGCCCTTGGCTTCACCACTCTGTCTTTCCAACCCAAAGAAAAAGGATCCGGAAGCGTCCATCTCCTTGATCATGGAGAACCTAGCTCTTACAAGTGCTCCCTTTGCTTTAACTTGGAAAAAACTGCCCAGGTCACTATGTAACTCAGCTAAATTAGCCTGGAGGCCTACATTGTCTTGCCCCACCATCTCTACCACCATCTCACCAATACTACGCTCGAGTTTCCCCACATCCAACCATTGACTCAGAGAATCGTACTCCTCTCTTTGCTACCTTTCCCAAAAATGTCTGGAAACCTGAGCAAAAAGTAGCTTGCTGTAAGATCTTTACATTAAACTTCCAATAGGATGTATGCCGAGGCCCTGGTGAAACAGACAGCCTTGCCATGGTTATGTGGTGATCTGAAAACCCCACCAATTGATCAAGCCGGGCTGCACTCACCCTAGCCCCAAAGCCCTTTACCCATGTATACTGTCTTGAGTCGGGATGTCTAGTTCTCCAAACATCCACTAGGTCAAACTGATTAATGATGTCCCTTAACACCACCACTGACCCTGAATGAGGCTCTTCCCCATTGTTGTCTTTCATAAAAATCCATTGCACAGTTCCAGTCCCCGCCGACCACCAGCGTCTCCTGTGAGAGTTCCTGTCTAAGACACCCAAATAGAAGCCCCTCTCTCTCCCTGCGTTAGGTGCATACACATGTATAAAGATAAAACCCCTGTTATTAATTTCTGCTTTCACTACAAGCGGTCTACCCAACACACCTCCTTTGAGGAGCAGATTTTTACAGACAGACATGGGTGCAGAAAGGACTTGCACCCCTGCACTAACATACCTACTAACATGTGCAGGGGTGGACACACCTGCCCTTTTGGCTCATGGCTCAACACACTTGCCCCTTTTGGCTCATGGCTCAACACACTTGCCCCTTTTGGCTCATAGCTCAACACACTTGCCCTTTTGGCTCATAGCTCAACACACTTGCCCTTTTGGCTCATAGCTCAACACACTTGCCCTTTTGGCTCATGGCTCAACACACTTGCCCTTTTCCAACAGAGCCCCCAATCGACTTCATTCACATCATCACTATGCGTCTCCTGCAGAAACAACACTTGTACTTTTTTTGGTTTTACATATTCACCCAACACACTCCTCTGTCCAGGATCTCTGGCACCATTTATATTATACGAGCCCCCCCCCCCCCCCCAAAGACTCTAAATAAGAGGTGGGAAAAAAGCAAGCAAAGAAAGAGACCAATGGCAAAGCTAAACAGTGTTTGAATGTAGACCTTTACGCACTGTTTTGAACCACTTCCACATGTGTCCCATAGCTCAACACACCTGCCCCTTTGGCTCATAGCTCAACACACTTGTCCCTTTGGCTCATAGCTCAACACACTTGCCTCTTTGGCTCATAGCTCAACACACTTGTCCCTTTGGCTCATAGCTCAACACACTTGCCCTTTGGCTCATAGCTCAACACACTTGCCCCTTTGGCTCATAGCTCAACACACTTGTCCCTTTGGCTCATAGCTCAACACACTTGTCCCTTTGGCTCATAGCTCAACACACTTGTCCCTTTGGCTCATAGCTGTACTATTATTTTTTTTTTATTTTTTTTTACATATTTCCTCAACACACTCCTCTTTCCCGCCTCTATAGCACCGTTTATACTAAGTGAGCCTACCCAAAGAGTCTCCATAAGAAGTGGGAAAAAAGCCAGCAAAGAAGGAGACCATTAATACAGCTCGAAAAGCCTCAGTGCCCAAAAATAAACTATTAATCTCAACAGCATCTGAAGGTAGACCTTTACACACTGTTGTGACCCACTTCCTCAACCTAAATCATTTACTGTTGTGACCCACTTCCTCAACCTAAACCGTTTCCTGTTGTGACCCACTTCCTCAACCTAAACCGTTTACTGTTGTGACCCACTTCCTCAACCTAAACCGTTTCCTGTTGTGACCCACTTCCTCAACCTAAATCGTTTACTGTTGTGACCCACTTCCTCAACCTAAACCGTTTCCTGTTGTGACCCACTTCCTCAACCTAAATCGTTTACTGTTGTGACCCACTTCCTCAACCTAAACCGTTTCCTGTTGTGACCCACTTCCTCAACCTAAACCGTTTCCTGTTGTGACCCACTTCCTCAACCTAAACCGTTTCCTGTTGTGACCCACTTCCTCAACCTAAACCGTTTCCTGTTGTGACCCACTTCCTCAACCTAAACCGTTTCCTGTTGTGACCCACTTCCTCAACCTAAACTGTTTCCTGTTGTGACCCACTTCCTCAACCTAAACCGTTTCCTGTTGTGACCCACTTCCTCAACCTAAACCGTTTCCTGTTGTGACCCACTTCCTCAACCTAAATCATTTACTGTTGTGACCCACTTCCTCAACCTAAACCGTTTCCTGTTGTGACCCACTTCCTCAACCTAAACCGTTTCCTGTTGTGACCCACTTCCTCAACCTAAACCGTTTCCTGTTGTGACCCACTTCCTCAACCTAAACCGTTTCCTGTTGTGACCCACTTCCTCAACCTAAACCGTTTCCTGTTGTGACCCACTTCCTCAACCTAAACCGTTTCCTGTTGTGACCCACTTCCTCAACCTAAACCGTTTCCTGTTGTGACCCACTTCCTCAACCTAAACCGTTTCCTGTTGTGACCCACTTCCTCAACCTAAACCGTTTCCTGTTGTGACCCACTTCCTCAACCTAAACCGTTTCCTGTTGTGACCCACTTCCTCAACCTAAACCGTTTCCTGTTGTGACCCACTTCCTCAACCTAAACCGTTTCCTGTTGTGACCCACTTCCTCAACCTAAACCGTTTCCTGTTGTGACCCACTTCCTCAACCTAAACCGTTTCCTGTTGTGACCCACTTCCTCAACCTAAACCGTTTCCTGTTGTGACCCACTTCCTCAACCTAAACCGTTTCCTGTTGTGACCCACTTCCTCAACCTAAACTGTTTCCTGGGTGAGAGGACACCATGGCCCTCATTTTTCATAGCGTGTTGTACTGATCTTACAAACTTTCCCAGATCGGAAAGAAAGCTTTACAAATATGAACTTTTTTCCCCCCTTAGTCTCTTTATGGAACTTTGACAGTTCCCTTACCCTGTAGTTTGACCCCTCTGCTTGACTGGCTGTCAGCTCTGGACCCACTGAGGAGGAGTCTGAAAAAAAGGCCTCATCATCTTTTTTCTCAGATTCACCTTCCTCCTCCTCATCTCCATCTCTAATCCTGACCACCTGCTCCTCCTCTCTGGTCCCCCCCCCCAGGCAAAGGTTCCTTGGTGCCTTTAACCACCCCAGCCCCTCCCCTCCCACCTCCTTCCTTGGTCAGAGCGTTGGACTAGTAACTGGAAGGTTGCAAGTTCAAATCCCCGAGCTGACATGGTACAACTCTGTCGTTCTGCCCCTGAACAGGCAGTTAACCCACTGTTCCTAGGCCGTCATTGAAAATAAGATTTTGTTCTTAACTTACTTGCCTAGTTAAATAAATAAATAAAAATAAAATACAATTCTACACCACCATCCATGGCATGACTAGGCCCAGCCTCTGCTGCCTGCGTCTCATTGCCCCTTGCACATTGACCTCGATTTCCCCCACTGGCGCTTCTACCCTCACCTTGTCTACGGCCTTTATGTGGTCATGAAAACCCCCAAATCCCCAAACTCAAAACACCGTAGACTATCTGTGCTGGCAAACCCTGCGTAGAGCCCCTTCCCATGCCTCACTTTAAAATGCACATTTAGCTGTTGCTCATTGTTATTCAGAGACATGACCACTTGCTTTCGGAATGAAACAACATGCTTAACGGCATCCGCCTGAAAACCCGCTGACAGGACACGAAACCCGTTAGCAAACTTACCAAAACGACTCAGGTCATTCCGGATTTGATCATCCATAATAAACGGAGGAAAATGTGCGATTACCACTCTAGTCAAAGGACTCGAGGGGAGAGATCGGAACCAACACATTCCTTACAAATATTCTGCTAGCAATCATCCTACCCACCATATTCACTCTTTTCATGAACAGAGCCACACATTTGTTCATTCTAGAAGCAGAATGTGTATATTCAGCTCCTACCTGTTCGCCGACGGCGAGCAGAACCTCTTCCACCTTAATTCCATTCTCAGGAACACACCTGAGTCCATGCCTTAGCACCAGTGTATCCTCCACGCTAAGCTGTGAAGCCATCGCGCACACCACGCCTTCCAAACCCCAGGAAAATAAAACTCTTTCCTCTTCCACCCTAACTTTGAAAGTACTGCTAAACTAACAGTGTGTTAACCCTCCACCATAGAAAATAAAAATTGAAAGAGAACACTAAGAAGACATATCAAGAAAACCGCCTCTCATCAACACACAGCCTCTGAACTGCCAGACACACCAGCATGCACTGCAAGAGAGAGAGAGATGGGAGACAGAGCTGGAGAGAGAGAGATGGGAGACAGAGCTAGAGAGAGAGAGAGAAGAGAGAGAGAGAGATGGGAGGCATAGCTAGAGAGAGAGAGAGAGATGGGAGGCAGAGCTAGAGAGAGAGAGAGAGAGATGTGAGACAGAGCTAGAGAGAGAGAGAGAGAGAGAGAGATGGGAGACAGAGCTAGAGAGAGAGAGATGGGAGGCATAGCTAGAGAGAGAGAGAGAGAGATGGCAGGAGAGAGATGGCAGGCATAGCTAGAGAGAGAGAGAGAGATGGGAGGCATAGCTAGAGAGAGAGAGAGATGGGAGGCATAGCTAGAGAGAGAGAGAGAGATGGGAGGCATAGCTAGAGAGAGAGAGAGATGGGAGACATAGCTAGAGAGAGAGAGAGATGGGAGGCATAGCTAGAGAGAGAGAGAGAGGGAGATGGGAGACAGAGCTAGAGAGAGAGAGAGATGGGAGGCATAGCTAGAGAGAGAGAGAGATGGGAGGCAGAGCTAGAGAGAGAGAGAGATGGGAGGCATAGCTAGAGAGAGAGAGATATGGGAGGCATAGCTAGAGAGAGAGAGAGATGGGAGACAGAGCTAGAGAGAGAGAGAGATGGGAGGCATAGCTAGAGAGAGAGAGATGGGAGGCATAGCTAGAGAGAGATGGGAGGCATAGCTAGAGAGAGATGGGAGGCGTAGCTAGAGAGAGAGAGAGAGAGATGGGAGACAGAGCTAGAGAGAGAGAGAGATGGGAGGCATAGCTAGAGAGAGAGAGATGGGAGGCATAGCTAGAGAGAGAGAGAGGGAGATGGGAGACAGAGCTAGAGGGTGAGAAAGAAAGAGAAAGATAGTGGGAGAGAGAAGGAGAAAGAGAGGAGCAAGCAAAGGATGTAGGCCTACTGTGTACACTGAGTATACAAAACATTAGGAACACCAGTTCTTTCCATGACATAGACTGACCAGGTGAATCCAGGTGGAAGCTATGATCCCTTATTGATGTCACCTGTTAAATCCACTTCAAATCAGTGTAGATGAACGGATAGAAACAGGTTTAAGAGGTTGAGACCTGAGACCTGGAGTGTGTATGTGTGTCATTCAGAGGGTGAAAAATACTAGAGTGCCTTTGAACGTTGTATGGTTGTAGGTGTCAGGCTGTAGGTGTCAGGTTGTAGGTGTCAGGCTGTAGGTGTCAGGCTGTAGGTGTCAGGTTGTAGGTGTCAGGTTGTAGGTGTCAGGCTGTAGGTGTCAGGTTGTAGGTGTCAGGCTGTAGGTGTCAGGCTGTAGGTGTCAGGCTGTAGGTGTCAGGTTGTAGGTGTCAGGTTGTAGGTGTCAGGCTGTAGGTGTCAGGTTGTAGGTGTCAGGTTGTAGGTGTCAGGCTGTAGGTGTCAGGTTGTAGGTGTCAGGCTGTAGGTGTCAGGTTGTAGGTGTCAGGCTGTAGGTGTCAGGTTGTAGGTGTCAGGCTGTAGGTGTCAGGCTGTAGGTGTCAGGCTGTAGGTGTCAGGTTGTAGGTGTCAGGCTGTAGGTGTCAGGTTGTAGGTGTCAGGTTGTAGGTGTCAGGCTGTAGGTGTCAGGCTGTAGGTGTCAGGCTGTAGGTGTCAGGCTGTAGGTGTCAGGTTGTAGGTGTCAGGTTGTAGGTGTCAGGTTGTAGGTGTCAGGCTGTAGGTGTCAGGCTGTAGGTGTCAGGTTGTAGGTGTCAGGTTGTAGGTGTCAGGCTGTAGGTGTCAGGCTGTAGGTGTCAGGCTGTAGGTGTCAGGCTGTAGGTGTCAGGTTGTAGGTGTCAGGCTCGTTGCTTTGAGTCAAGAACTGCAACGCTGGTGTTTCCATTTTTACGCTCAACTGTCTCCCGTGTGAAGAATGGTCCACCACCTAAAGGACATCCAGGCAACTTGACCCAACTGTAGGAAGCATTGGAGTCGACATGGACCAGCACCCCTGTGGAACACTTTCGACACCTTGTAGAGTCAATGCCCAGACAAATTGAGGCTGTTCTGAAGGCAAACGATAGGTGTTCTTAACGTTTTGTACACTCAGTGTAAATCGTTATTATTTTGATTTGCAACTCTGCTAAAACCATTGACGACTATGTGCCCTTTTCAAGTAATTGTTAAATAAATGTTAACTATTGGGTTGTCACGTCTTGAAGAACATAGTCCGAACTACAAATGTCAGATTATTCCATGGGAAAACAAATGCACACATCTAGCTAGCTCTGTCATCAGTCATAGTCAGCAAGTAAATGCTTGATTTTCATGATCAGCAAACATCAATTGATCATGGCATTTCAGAGACGTGAGGGTTGCCTCACGATATCTCTCAATATTGGCCACCATTCTGTCATGTATTGTCATGTTGTGTCTTTCTGTCCTTTCCTTTCACCCTGTCTCCCTCTGCTGGTCGTTTGACACATTCATTTCCTATTTGAGTTATGTAAAATAAGAGTGTCACTATACCTGACAAGTCAGAATGGTTGACTTTTAATTTTCCCGTCATTGAATGGGCTCTGCCTGTCAAGCAGCGAGAAAAGCCATTCAATCTTTAGAGATACACAAACAGTTTATTTTTTCACCCACCACGTGTCATATCCGCTATAGTCGTGTGATGTGAAATGTGTACATTTTTGCGACGTGAGCACCCAGTTTTGTTTGTTTGACCTGACCAAGATCCGTTTCAGATCAAAACACTGTCAATAAGGAGTGAATTTAACTGGGGGCTTTAACAGTGTACAGGGCTTTTTGTTCTATACTAGTAGTCTATATTAGCCCAACACCTATGTTTTTAATTAGGATGTGCATATGACCGCAAACTTTTCTATAAGCAGCGAGAAGTGCACATTTGCTGATGTAACGTTACTGTTTGTTAGCTGATCATTTTTATTTTGCAAGCTACCGGTAGAGCATTTGTACAGTTGGCTACGCATAGTAAGTAGACCTAATGTACTTTTTTCTCCAACAAATGTAGGCCTACCTAGCAAAGTTAGCTAACATTATCCCTTTTCAACATTGTTTTTAAGTGTTTAATCACGATTGCTGCTGCCAAACATGATAGGCTACATTGATTGATGGACCAGGTCAACTTGGCATGCTAGCTAATAACATATCACGTCAATATGGCTAGCTAGCTAATAACATATCACGTCAATATGGCTAGCTAGCTAATAACATATCACGTCAATATGGCTAGCTAGCTAATAACATATCATGTCAATATGGCTAGCTAGCTAATAACATATCACGTCAATATGGCATCTAACTTTCAGGGTCATGGCTCGAAGCCATATAACTCTGATGATAGAGCTAAACAGTTACTAGCTGTATATCTCTGATGATAGAGCTAAAACAGTTACTAGCTGTGTAACTCTGGTGATAGAGCTAAAACAGTTAATAGGCTGTGTAACTCTGGTGATAGAGCTAAAACAGTTACTAGGCTGTGTAACTCTGATGATAGAGCTACATGTGGAATAATCAGAGATGCTTAGTTCTGACAATGCTATTCAAGAGGTGATGATATTAAAACCAAATAGTTGAAACATTTATTTAACGATCCCTTGAAAACAGCATGTAATGGTTCCACCGGAGGAGGGATCTCCTTGCCCCCTAGCAGCCAAATTGAATCCACCATATTGTGACGTTTTATTGATTACAACCTATATAGAGAGATGAGGAGAGAAAATGGGGAAAAATAGAGAATTAAAGAGCACCCATCTCCCAGTTTCAACCCAATTCCTGAACGAAGTGTCAGCCCTAGACACAGATTCAGCAGAGTGCTACAGAGAGGGAGATAGAGATACTGAAGACAGTGATTTACACTCCCTGTCTCCATGTACACTAACCTTAAGGGAGAAAATAAATGGCAAAAAGACTCGGATAGATAAGAAGGACTATTTTGTTCTTAGGACGTGTGGAGATCATTACATTCCTGCAGATTACCTTACACACTGTTGTCAAGTTTCTTCAACTTGGAGGGAAAAAAAGAGTATTCGTAACTGTCTGGACCAGGGACAGGGAACTGGCGGCGCCCCCCCCCCCCCCCCCCCCCCCCCGTTTTGTAGCCAGCGGATCAGTTTGAGGAACTCTGTCGGGGTCTCAACTTACTGTCGAAGAGTTAGAATAATAGAGTACACAAGGATCCATTTCAAAATATGGTTGTGTCAGCAGACCCATGAGACACTGCGGTCCCTCATGATGAGTTTTGATGTTTTGTGGCTCCCACCCCCCTGGTCTAGACCTAGGTGGCAGCTAAACCTTGCTTTATGTTGGTGGGGTTAGTTGGTGCTCTTAGCGATCCTTCAGAGGGTGATAAAATTGTAAAAACCATTTCAGATGAATTTATATTAAATTAAAGACCATAATAAATGTAGATATGACAGAGAAAAAAAAGCATAACCCTCTTGTCCAGTTTATTCAACTTTGAAGGAAAGGAGTGTTAACTGTCTGGACCTATGTGAAAAACTTGCTGTGGCTGAGACTTATGGCTTTGTTATTGGTTAGCCTTAGCCATATAAACACAATTTCATTGCTCTCTACTGTAGCACTCCTTCAGATGATACAAGTGTGACAGTTGTTTGAGACTTTGAGCTTAATTAAGTAGTTGAATTAGTCTTGATGTGACAGAAATACCTCGACTGGGGCTTTGCACATCCACCTAGCATCAAGGGATATCTTTGACAGGGTTGTTTCCCAATATGTGACTCTTGTATTTATTTTTGTAGTCAGGGCCCATATCCACAAAATGTTTCAGAAAATATCCTAGGAATCCTTTTGAAACCTGTATTAAGACAAAAAAATTTAATACAAAAAAAATAAAAACTCCCAGGTTTGGTTTTAGGATGATGATAAAGACAAACTCTGAGCCAGGAGCGGAATCAAGTCATTAAAGTTTACCTCAGCTGGTACTCACGGCAGTTTGTGCTAGCACAAAGGAAGGATGGCGATGACGCTCATTGACATTGTTGCAATTGATGAGGAATGACCAATCGTATTGAGGCATTGCCAGCTGTGAACAGACAATCACTGTGAATGTGCCTGCAAATCAAATGTAAGGAAAACAGAAAGGAAAAACTAACCACACACAACCTACTCATGCTCCCATGTAATTTTTATTTATAGTCGTCCCAATCCCAGATGGGGGTGGAATGTCCTATAAATCCTATTCATATGACCTTATTATGTGTATATACAGTATTAGTCAAACGTTTGGCCCCACTGACTCATTCAAGGATTTTTCTTTATTTTTTACTATTTTTTACTTTGTAGAACAATAGTGAAGACATCAAAACTATGAAAAAACACATATGGAATCATGTAGTAACTAAAAAAGTGTTAAACATATCTAAAAGTATTTTATATTATTAAGCGCTGGTGGCAAGCGGATCAGTTTGAGGACCTCGGTCGGGGTCTCAACTTACTGTCGAGATTTAGAATAATAGAGTACACAAGGATCCATTTCAAAATATGGTTGTGCCAGCAGACCCATGAGACACTGCGGTCCCTCATGATGAGTTTTGATGCTTTGTGGCTCCCACCACCCTGGTCTAGACCTAGGTGGCAATTTTATGGATAAAACCCTTTCCTCCTCTCTCAATATTACTTCATACCCGCTCTCCTCTACTTTTCCGATACAAGGTCTAGATTGTCAGCCATTAGGATCCGGAACCATTAAACACATCACTCAACCACTCACCCTCACCGTGGAGTCCCATCATCAGGATAATATCCCCCTCTTCATCACCAGTGCACCAGTTCACAAGATCATGCTCTGCCTCCCTAGGCTTCAATGCCATAACCCCACAATTTTATGGTTGAGGATGAGAATCACCGACTGGTCACCTGAATGTCGGAGGACCTGCATCCCTTATCCATGTGGTTCCACATCGGTTGAGAGTCCTTTGGTTGCCCTTCAGCAAAACATCCTGGAGGTATACCAGGATCTGAGGGAGTTATTCTCCAAGACCCGGGCCTACTGTCTCCCTCCTCATCACCCCTGGGACTGTGGCCATCGACCTGCTTGCTGATGCAACACCTCCACGCAGACGCATCTACCCTCTGTCTGTGGCTGAGACCCAGGCCATGGAGGATTACATCCAACAGGGGTTCATCCTCACATCCACTTCTCCTGTGTCGGCTGGTTTCTTCCTCGTGGCCAAGAAGGACGGAGGATTATGCCCTTGCATTGATTACAGAGGACAAAAATTAAATTACCATTAAGTATCGGTACCCCCTCCCGTTGGTGCCATTGATCCGCTCTGCGGGGCCCGGTTCTTCACCAAACTGGACCTGTGGAGTGACTGCAATCTCATCCGCATCCGGGAGGGGGGATGAGTGGAAGACGGCATTCAGGACAATGTCTGGTCACTACGAGTAACTGGTGATGCCCTTTGGCTGAGCCAATGCTCCGTCAGTGTTCCAGGCATTCGTTAACGAGGTGTTCAGGGACATGCTCGGACACCAGGTGATCGTCTGCATCGATGACATCTTGATCTACTTGGTTAATCTGGAGGATCACATCACACACGTTCAACCTGGAACGCCTCCTGACCCATCACCTGATCGTCAAGGCTGAGAAGTGTCAATTCCATCAGAGGGCGGTCTCCTTCTTGGGCTACCAAATCAACCCGCAGGGAGTGAAGATGGACAACAAGAAGGTAGATGCAGTCAGGTCATGGCCAGTCCCAACCACCATTAAGTGGTTACAACGGTTTTGGGGGTTTGCCAACTTCTACTGTCGCTTCATCAGGAATTTCAGTTCTGTTGCCACTCCTCTCACCTCTCTACTTAAGGGTGGCCCCCGTAGGTTGGTGTGGGGTCCAGCAGCCGACGAGGCCTCTCGTCTTCTCAAGGGTTGTTTCACCTCCAGTAGAGAGGTGAGTGGACGCTTCAGAGGTAGGCGTGGGGGAAGTTTTGTCTCAATGACAGGGGAACCCACGGAAGTTGTACCCATGTGGGTTTTACTCTAAGAAACCGTCCCCTGCAGAGAGGAACTACAACGTCGGCAATCGGGAGCTCCTGGCGGTGAAGTTGGCATTAGAGGAGTGGAGACACTGCCTGGAGAGTGCCAAGGAACCATTCATCATCCTCACCGACCACAGGAAAATGGAGTACATACGGACAGCGAGAAGGCTGGAACCGCGCCAAGCAAGGTGGGCCCTTCACAAGGTTTAACTTCACGCTAACCTATCGCCCAGGCTCAAAGAACACCAAGGCTGATGCCTTGTTCTGCCTCTATGATTTGGGAGAGGGCCCTGTCCTGAGTGAGCCTATAATCCCATCCACCTGAGTCGTAGCTCCTGTGGTCTGGGACATGGATGTGGAGATCCGCCAAGCTCTGGAGAGGGAGCCCGCACCCTGGAATTGTCCTCCCGTGCACATCTATGTTCCCACAGAAATAACGGATCGGCTGCTGACCTGGGCTCACACAGCTGTCGTCGCTGGCCATCCAGGTATTTCTCACACCATCCACTCCTTCGCTGAGAAGTACTGGTGGCCCACCTTGGTGCAGGATGTCAATCGATATGTCCACTCCTGTTATGTATGTGCCCAAACCAAGTCTCCAACAGAATGCTCCAGTAGGGAAGCTCCTACTACTTCTCGTGCCTCATCGACCCTGGTTTCATCTCTCCATTGACTTTGTAACCGATCTCCCCTCCTCTGAGGGTTTCACCACCATTCTGGTTGTGGTGGATAGATTTTCTACGTCATGTTGTTTAATTCCTCTTCCTGGTATCCTAACTGCTCTCCAGGTTGCTGAGGCACTCTTCCAGTAGGTCTTCTGGCATTATGGCCTTCTGGAGGACATCGTCTCCGATTGTGGCCCCCAGTTTACATCACGAGTATGGAAGGCCTTCATGGAGAAGCTCGGTGTTACGATCAGCCTCACTTCCGGGTACCAGCCTCAGTCCAACGGGCAGGTGGAGAGGATAAACCAGGAGCTGGGGAGGTTCCTAAGGAGTCACTGTCTGGACCGGCAGTGGGCACGATTCCTTCCATGGGCAGAGTATAATAATTTTTCGCTGCGTCACTTCTCCACTGGGTTGACTCCCTTCCAGTGTGTTTGGGGTTTTCAGCCTACCATGGCTCGGTGGACTCCGGGACAGATTCAGGCTCTTGCATTTGATGAGTGGTTCCGGCGCGCAGAAGAAGTGTGGAGTGACACTCACGTAAGACTCCAGTGCACTGTCCATCAACAAAAAACATAGTCAGACCGCCACCACAGTGAGACCCCTGTGTTCCACCCTGGGGATCGCGTCTGTCTCTCGACCAGGAACCGCCCACTCCGCCTGCCCTGCCAGAAACTGAGCCCCTGGTTTGTGGGGCCGTTCAAGGTTCTCCGGAGGGTCAACGAGGTGACCTATAGGTTACAACTGCCCAGTCACTACCGTATCTCACTCTCGTTTCATGTCTCCCTTCTCAGGCCGGTGGTTCCTGGTCCTCTAGCTGATGATGTCCCCCACGACACTTCACCACCCCCCCATGGACATGGGGGGCAATCCGGTCTGTGCTGTCAGATCTCTGCTGGACTCCCGATGTCGTGGTTGGCTCCAGTATCTGGTGGACTGGGAGGGGTATGGCCCCGAGGAGCGGTGTTGGGTTCCGGTGGAGGACGTTCTGGATCCCTACATCATCTGTGATTTACACCTTTGCCACCCGGATCTCCTCCAGGCTGTGTAATGGCTATTTGACCAAGAAGGAGAGTTATGGAGTGTTGCATCAAATGTCCTGGCCTCCACATTCACCCGATCTCTACCCAATTGAGATGGTTTGGGATGAGTTGGAGTTTTGACTGCTTTGAGACAGTTGAAAAAGCATTTCAGGTGAAGCTGGTTGAGAGAATGCCAAACGTGTGCAAGGTTGTCATCAAGGCAAAGCGTGGCTACTTGTAACTGTTCTCCTCATCATCTGAGGAAGAGTAGTCAAGATCGGACCAATGCGCAGCGTGGTATGTGTCCATGTTAATATTTAATAAATCAACTGAACACTGAATAACAAAACAACAAAGAGAGTGAACGAAACAGTCCTGTAAGGTGCAAACACACAAAACAGAAAACAACTACCCACAAATCAAGTGTGAAAAACAGGATACCTAAGTATGATTTTCGATCAAAGACAACGATTGACAGCTACCTCTGATTGAGAACCATACCAGGCCAAACACATAGAAAACCAAAACTAGAACAACACATCGAATGCCCACCCCAACTCACGCCCTGACCAACCTAAACAAGAAACATAACAAAGCAACTAAGGTCAGGACGTGACACTACTTTTAAGAAACTAAAATATAAAATATATTTTGATTGGTTTAAACACTTTTTTGGTTACTATATGATTCCATATGTGTTATGCCATAGTTTTGAGGTATTCACTATTATTATACAATACAGAAAATAGTAAAATAAAGAAAAACCTTTTGAATGAGTAGATGTGTCCAAACGTTTGACTGGTAGTGTATATCAGACGTACCAAGCCAAGGACTGGGCCTGCGACGTCCATTACGTAGTCAACACCATGGAAAACTACACAAAATGTAGACACTCTTGGCTTCGGGATCATAACATCTCATTTGCATAAGTATCAAGGACATCAACCACCCGATCCACAGCCTGTTTACCCCACTATCATCCAGAAGGGATGGTCAGTACGGGTGTATCATAACTGGGACCAAGAGACTGAAAAACAGCTTCTTTCTCAAGGCCATCAGACTGTTAATTAGCCAACACTAGCCGGCGACCACCTGGCTACTCAACCCTCCACCTTAGGGGCTGCAGCCCCATATACATAGACATGGAATCACTGGCCACTTTAATAATGGAACACTAGTCACTTTAATAATGGAACACTGGTCACTTTAATAATGGAACACTGGTCACTTTAATAATGGAACACTAGTCACTTTAATAATGGAACACTGGTCACTTTAATAATGGAACACTGGTCACTTTAATAATGGAACACTAGTCACTTTAATAATGGAACACTGGTCACTTTAATAATGGAACACTAGTCACTTTAATAATGGAACACTGGTCACTTTATTAATGGAACACTAGTCACTTTATTAATGGAACACTAATCACTTTAATAATGGAACACTAGTCACTTTATTAATGGAACACTAGTCACTTTATTAATGGAACACTAGTCACTTTAATAATGGAACACTGGTCACTTTAATAATGGAACACTAGTCACTTTAATAATGGAACACTAGTCACTTTATTAATGGAACACTAGTCACTTTATTAATGGAACACTAGTCACTTTAATAATGGAACACTAGTCACTTTATTAATGGAACACTAGTCACTTTATTAATGGAACACTAGTCACTTTAATAATGGAACACTAGTCACTTTATTAATGGAACACTAGTCACTTTATTAATGGAACACTAGTCACTTTATTAATGGAACACTAGTCACTTTATTAATGGAACACTAGTCACTTTAATAATGGAACAGTAGTCACTATAATGTTTACATACTGCTTTACTCATCTCATGTGTATATATACTGTATTCTATTCTACTGTGTTTTAGTCAACGCCACTCCGACATTGCTTGTCCTAATATTTATATATTTCTTAATTCCATTATTTTACTTTTAGATACTTTGTTGTGAATTGTTAGATCCTACTGCACTGTTGGAGCTAGGAACACAAGCATTTAGTTAGATACTACTGCACTGCTGGAGCTAGGAACACAAGCATTTGGTTAGATACTACTGCACTGTTGGAGCTAGGAACACAAGCATTTGGTTAGATACTACTGCACTGTTGGAGCTAGGAACACAAGCATTTGGTTAGATACTACTGCACTGTTAGAGCTAGGAACACAAGCATTTCGCTACATTTCGCTAACATATGCTAACTATGTGTATGTGACCAATAGCATATGCTAACTATGTGTATGTGACCAATAGCATATGCTAACTATGTGTATGTGACCAATAGCATATGCTAACTATGTGTATGTGACCAATAGCATATGCTAACTATGTGTATGTGACCAATAGCATATGCTAACTATGTGTATGTGACCAATAGCATATGCTAACTATGTGTATGTGACCAATAGCATATGCTAACTATATTTATGTGACCAATAGCATATGCTAACCATGTGTATGTGACCAATAACATATGCTAACTATGTGTATGTGACCAATAGCATATGCTAACTATGTGTATGTGACCAATAGCATATGCTAACTATGTGTATGTGACCAATAACATATGCTAACTATGTGTATGTGACCAATAGCATATGCTAACTATGTGTATGTGACCAATAGCATGTGCTAACTATGTGTATGTGACCAGTAGGTTTCAACATTTATTGTCTCATGAACAGGACACAGCGGGGGTAAAACAGTACAGGGAAATACCTCCATGCATCCTTTTCCCCGTCAATACACTATTCACGGAAATAATATTATAAAATGAAGTAATATATAATAATAATATCAATTACAAAAAATACTCAGACCCACTTTTCTGTAAAGACAGTAAGAGAAGAGAGCGATAGAGTAAATGAAGATAGAAGAGAGGGCTGGCTTGGATGATGGAAAACCTCTCTGGGTCAACAAGCCCTGGGTGTCGTCCAAGTCTCTGTGACGAGTGGGAGACGGAGCACTGGGGAGACGGACCACTCCTCCCTCCCTCCCTCCGCACACACACGCAAGCACGCACGCACGCACACACACACACACACACACACACACACACACAATCGTGTTTGGAGGAGGAGTCCCCACCTTCACCTTCTCTCATTCAATAGTCCACGTCAGGAGAGATGGATGAGATGTGTCAGTTAAGGAATGCAACATTTCCTCATTTACTCCCTCACACAACACCAGCTTATCTGATTGCTCCAGCTGATGACGGGCTAAAACACAGTCTCCCCGGTAACTAATAGAAACAGGCCAGATAATGGACAAAACGGTTTATTACCAGTTCCATCATCCCAGACATGTTTCTCTTGAGATGGGTGTTCCTCCCTCCCTCCCTCCCTCCATCCATCCATCCACCCCATTTTAAGTAGCCTCTCCTTGGGGATAAGCAGGTAAAACTGCCCCTACAATGTCCCCACCATGCATTATGTCTAAAGCTGTAGGGAAGTCCCCTTCAGGCCAAGACAGATGATTATGCATTCAATCAACTCAGCTAACCTGTCATTAAATGATTACCCGTCTCCAGGTATTCAGACAATAGGTATTTATTTATAGGAAGTGTAAGAGGTGGTGTTTTATAGGGTCTTACAAAATGTACATAAGGATAGTTGTGTTGGACAGATGTGATGTGTTGTCCTAACTTCTGTTTGTCCACTGTGAAACGTGTTGCTTAAAGGAAGGTTGGGCTATTCACCATCTTTCAAGTTGTTTTAACGTTTACTTGAAGAGATCTAGGTAGCTAGCCAGCAATCAAAACTCTCAGTCCCACTCTTCCAATGCATTGTGGGCCGTGAAATTCCTGAAAAGTGTCCTAATTCCACTAGAGGAAAAGCCGAAGTAACATCCTGGCATTTAAAGCATACATGATTTTCAAAAATTCACATACACTATATGTTGAGCAACAAAATAATCTCTCCCTTTTATGTACTTAGCCAAATAAATGACATAGGTTCATTCTCATGGGTTATGTAAGGTTTATGATGATTGGCATATTTAAAGCAGGTACAGGTGAGACTTTCACCTGTGGCCTAAAGACAAGGATAAAACACCTGCATGAGGTAAAACCAGTTATAACTTCCAACGGAGGAAATGGGGGCTAAAAAGGATCAATCAAACGCTTTGGGCCTTTGCCTCTGTTAACAGGTCATAATTACCCATAATGCCAAGATCTCTACACCACCCCAGTTAAAACGCAGGAGCTAGTCATCTCTAAATACCCTTGGGGAGTACAGAATTATTGCATGATGCAACAGTTTTGCCAACTTGGTACAGTTCAGAAACCACAGGGGGTAGAGGTAATTAGCCTGTAATTACAACCAACATGTTTGATGCCAGTGAAGCCCAGGTTGATGAATTATACGGCAAGAAAGTGTATTTTCCCGTAGTGTGTAAACAATACAGACGATACTTGAAATATTTGTCAGTGCAGATGAGCTCTAAGTTGAACTGCTCGGAACCGATCCTCCAATAACTGCCAACTGTCAAAATCTGTGTGACTCTAGGTTAGCGGTCGGCCTAGAACAGCCTGCCACTGTGACTGGTGGCAGGGCAACACTAGCTTCAGCATTTCAAAAAATGACAAACGGACGGTACCTACAGTATTGTCAAATGAACTGTAAATTCTCGGGAAACATGAGAGTGCTTTTCTTTACATCTTTCTAAACAGTGTATATCCCACTGGACTGTTGACTTTATCCCACAGAGTCAAGGGGGGGAAGGTGACACTGTTTGTGTGCTTCAATGGGATGCAGGCAGGCAAGGTTGGGGGTGGGAGGGGGGGGGGGGGGCATAAAGAACTTAAACAAATACCAAGTCCCAGTGAAACTGACAGGCCTTTACAAGACGACAGCACGTCAACGGGCTCTCTAGTCTCTGAGACGCTCCCAGTGGGTAGCAGTTATATGCACAGAGATACAGCACCCAACTGTAGAGAGTCAGAGAGCAGTCACAGATACAGCACCCGACCGTAGAGAGTCAGAGAGCTGTCACAGATGCAGCACCCGACTGTAGAGAGTCAGAGAGCTGTCACAGATACAGCACCCGACTGTAGAGAGTCAGAGAGCTGTCACAGATACAGCACCCAACTGTAGAGAGTCAGAGAGCTGTCACAGATACAGCACCCAACTGTAGAGAGTCAGAGAGCTGTCACAGATACAGCACCCGACTGTAGAGAGTCAGAGAGCTGTCACAGATACAGCACCCAACTGTAGAGAGTCAGAGAGCTGTCACAGATGCAACACCCAACTGTAGAGAGTCAGAGAGCTGTCACAGATACAGCACCCAACTGTAGAGTGTCAGAGAGCTGTCACAGATACAGCACCCAACTATAGAGAGTCAGAGAGCTGTCACAGATACAGCACTCAACTGTAGAGAGTCAGAGAGCTGTCACAGATACAGCACCCAACTGTAGAGAGTCAGAGAGCTGTCACAGATACAGCACCCAACTGTAGAGAGTCAGAGAGCTGTCACAGATACAGCACCCAACTGTAAAGAGTCAGAGAGCTGTCACAGGTACAGCACCCAACTGTAGAGAGTCAGAGAGCTGTCACAGATACAGCACCCGACTGTAGAGAGTCAGAGAGCTGTCACAGATACAGCACCCAACTGTAGAGAGTCAGAAAGCTGTCACAGATACAGCACCCAACTGTAGAGAGTCAGAGAGCTGTCACAGGTACAGCACCCAACTGTAGAGAGTCAGAGAGCTGTCACAGATACAGCACCCGACTGTAGAGAGTCAGAGAGCTGTCACAGCTACAGCACCCAACTGTAGAGAGTCAGAGAGCTGTCACAGATACAGCACCCGACTGTAGAGAGTCAGAGAGCTGTCACAGGTACAGCACCCAACTGTAGAGAGTCAGAGAGCTGTCACAGATACATCACCCGACTGTAGAGAGTCAGAGAGCTGTCACAGATACAGCACCCTGGGTAATTGGAGATCATCTTCAACATGGAACTGCTATCTTAGTGCTAGAGGCGTCACTACAGACCCTGGTTTGATCCCGGGCTGTCATCCAGTCAAAGGGAGGGTTTGTTAAGGGGAGGGTTTGGCAAGGGGAGGCCATCATTGTAAAATAAAAATGTGCTCTTAACTGACTTAGTTAATAAAGGTGAAATATAACAATTATAAAAATATATATATTTGAGGCTGATGAGAACATCATGGAAGCTATTTTATAAGTGTCATGAGAACACCATGGAAGCTATTTTATAAGTGTCATGAGAACACCATGGAAGCTATTTTATAAGTGTCATGAGAACATCATGGAAGCTATTATATGAGGGTGATGAGAACATCATGGAAGCTATTATATGAGGGTGATGAGAACATCATGGAAGCTATATTATAAGTGTCATGAGAACACCATGGAAGCTATTTTATAAGTGTCATGAGAACATCATGGAAGCTATTATATGAGGGTGATGAGAACATCATGGAAGCCATATTATAAGTGTCATGAGAACATCATGGAAGGTATTATATAAGTGTCATGAGAACATCATGGAAGCTATTATATGAGGGTGATGAGAACATCATGGAAGCTATATTATAAGTGTCATGAGAACACCATGGAAGCTATTATATAATTGTGATGAGAACACCATGGAAGCTATATTATAAGTGTGATCAGAACACCATGGGAAGCTATTTTATGAGGGTGATGAGAACACCATGACAGCTATATTATAAGGGCCATGAGAACATAATTGAAGCTATTATATAAGTGTGATCAGAACACCAAGGAAACTATTTTATGAGGGTGATGAGAACACCATGACAGATATATTATAAGGGTGATGAGAACACCATTGAAAATATTATATGAGAGTGGTAAGAACATCAAGGAATCTTTTATATGACAGCGGTGAGAACATCATGGAAGCTATTACAGTGCATTCCGAAAGTTTTCAGAACCCTTAACTTTTTCCATGTTGTCACGTTACAGCCTTATTCTAAAATTGATTTAATCGTTTTTTCCCTCATTGATCTACACACAATAACCGGGAGGACTAAAAAAACAGAGACTTAGAAAAATAAGAACTCGGAAAACACGCTGGTAAGCTTGACAAGACAAGACGAACTGGCAACAGACAAACAGAACACAGGTTCTGGGGATAAATACACTGGGGATAATACGGAAGACGGGCGACACCTGGAGGGGGTGGAGACAAGCACAAAGGCACCTGACAACCTACATGGGCACATGCATGGTGGTGGTGGTGGTGAAAGTCGGCAATGAGGGCCAGGTCCAGGATGTACTGGAAACCCCTGCCCCGAGATCGAACCCTCAGGAGGTGTCTTACTATGTTTACCGGATGGCCGTCGATGAGACAGGGGAGAGGGGTTGGGCCAGGAAACAGGGGACAAAGGACAGTGAAACAAGGGCTTAATCATGGACACATGAAAAGTAGGATGTATACGAAGGGCAACAGAAGATGAACAGCAGAAGCGCTAATGATTTTGGAGATGGGAAATGGGAAAATAAACCGGGGGGAGAGATTGATCCTGATCCCAGGTGGACAGCCATACCTTCTGCCCCAGACGATACCGGGAAGCCGGTGTCCGTTGGCGATCCGCTTGTCGTCGATACCCGGAGATGGTCTTGAGGAGGGCCCACCAGGCTCTCCTCCAGGTACGATGACGGCGGCGGACAAACATTTGGGCAGAAGGTATGCCGACCTCTTCCTCCTGCTTCCTGGGAATAGTGGGGGCTGATACCCCAGGGAACACCCAAAAGGTGACAGGCCCGTTGCACGGCAGGGAAGGGTGTTGCGGGTAAATTCGACCCACACCAGCTGCAGGCTCCAGGTGGTGGGGTTGGCGGAGACCAGGCAGCGCAGAGTCGTCTCTAGGTCCTGGTTGGCTCACTCCGACTGGCCCATTGGACTAGAGGAATAGAGGAATGAAGTGGGCGGCCTTGGTAAACCGATACCCAATGGTCAGGATGGCGGTGTTGCCATCAGATGCCATCCATTTTGTCACCAAAGCGCCTTATACCACCCACCACTGCGACCTGTATGCTCTAGTCGGCTGGCCCTTGCTACATATTCGTCACCAGACCCACTGGCTCCAGGTCATCTGTAAGTCTATGCTAGGTAAAGCTCTGCATTATCTCAGCTCACTGGTCACAATAGCAACACCCACCCGTGGCACGTGCTTCAGCAGGTATAGCTCACTGGTCGTCCCAAAAGCCAACACCTCCTTTGGCCACCTTTCCTTCCAGTTCTCTGCTGCCAATGACTGAAAATAATTGCAAAAATCGCTGAAGCTGGAGACTTATATTTCCCTCACTAACTTTAAACATCAGCTATCTGAGCAGCTAACCGATCGCTGCAGCTGTACATAGCCCATCAATAAATAGCCCACCCAATCTACCTAACTCATTCCCATATTGTTTTTATTTACTTTTCTGCTCTTTTGCACACCAATATCTCTACTTGCACATCATCATCTGCTCATCTATCACTCCAGTGTTAATTTGCTAAACAGTAATTACTTTGCTACTATGGCCTATTTATTGCCTTACCTCCTCACGCCAGTTGCACACACTGTATATAGACTTTTTTTTTTCCCCAAAGTCATGGTACTTTTCCGCAGAGTTGAGACGATGGGACATGAAGGCAGAGGGATGAAGATTTTGGTCCTAGATGGACCGCTGGGACAGGACGGCCCCCACTCCCACATCGGGAGCGTCACCGGATGGATGAGGATTGGGGCAGTAGTGAACCGCTGCTTAAGGTCCTCAAAAGCCTTGTCTGCTGCTGGGTACCATGTGACCGGTACCTTGGAGGAGGTGAGTGCAGAGATGGGAGCCGCCAGGGTGCTGTATCCCCGAATTAAACAACGGTAGAAATTTGTATACCCAGGAACCATTTTAGCTGAATCCTGGATGTGGGTTGGGGCCAATCCACCACCACTCTCACCTTTTCCGGATCCATCTGGACATTCCCTTCAGCGATGACGTATCCCAAGAAGTAGATTGTGGAGCGGTGGAATTCACAATTCTCTGCTTTTACAAACAGCTGATTCTCTAGGAGTTGCTGAAGGACTTGTTCTTGGGCAGAACGGGAGAAAACCAGGATCTTGTCGAGGTAGACTAACACAAAAACCAATTCAACATGTCCCAGAGCACATCGTTGACCAGGGCCTGGAAAACAGCGTTGGTGAGTCCAAACGGCATGACCTGGTACTCATAATGTCCACTAGCTGTGTTGAAGGCCGTCTTCCACTCATCCCCTTCGCGCATTCGAACAAAGTGGTAGGCATTCCGAAGGTCCAGTTTGGAAAACATGGGAGCCACCTGCAGATGTTCAAAAGCAGAGGAGAGGAGTGGCAGGGCGCAACGATTGTTTGCCGTAATGTCATTAAGGCCCCGGTAGACGGTGAAAACATCATGGAAGCTACTATATGAAATTGATGAGAACATCATGGAAGCTATTTGTTAAAGGAATTAAATTCCTCTATGTTTTAATACCCAATTAAAATGAAACACTGTCAATTCATAAGGATTTGTAAGACCCTTATTCTATAATAATGGACAGAGCCCAGTCTTAAAGTCAATCAGCAGAATTTATTCACGAGAGTACTGAATACGATACAGTTTACCACAGGTTATAAACTGGAAATGACGTCATTAGTTTCAACACCAACCCGTGCCATCTCCGTTCCAGTACAAAGGCTGTATCTCAAGCCTTCCCACATCCGTCTCCCTACCAATTTAATATAATTTACGAGCCAAGGTCTTCTCGAGTAGATAAGCATTCTAGCCAGTCGGAAGATATCGTTCATTCATTTCTACCAAGGAACAGACAGTCATTGTTCTAACTCTTGACCACATTCACACACATTATATTCAGTACTGGGATCAAGAAAGAAAACTCATCATATACAGCAACATAATAGTATTCTGATTAGTACATATACAGTAACATAATAGTACTTGGATTAGTACATATACAGTAACATAATAGTATTTGGATTAGTACATATACAGTAACATAATAGTATTCTGATTAGTCAGTCCTGATTGAAATGTATACATAATTAGTCATCATTGATAAAAATTCCCTTAACACTATTACATGAGGGTGTTCAGAACATCATGACAGCTAAATTATGAGGGTAGTGAGAACATTGTCAATTATACACCTTTTGTAGTCAGAGGCATAAAAAAATGGGACATTTTTATCTCCTTTTCATATTTCTTTGAAGGCATAAGTTGAGAGAACATTTGCATTTTTTCAGGTTTTCCACAAGTTTCTCAGCAAACACAGTATATGCATATCAATGTGATAAATTAGACAAACTGGCTAAGTGAGTTATAAACAAATTGTTTTTCACAACAAGGATGGAGAGGGCAAATAAACTCATTGGCTTACCTTACGGTTTTAGTATTTCTCCTAGTCTCTCAAATGATGTTTTCCATCCAAATTGTAGCTCTGAGAAGCCATGCTTTAATTACAATTAGGACATGCTAAACTTCAAATTAACTGAACATCCCAAATGTAAATTGTAAATGAAATAAAATTAACAAATGGATGCTTGCAATTGAGCTCACCTCTGTTGGAACAACATGTTGTGTTGCCAAGTAAAGGGAGAATCAATTGTGTTGCTTCACAGACAATTTGAGAAAGCAACTGATGCGAAGCAGGGAATGTAGAAAGAGAGACGTTTGCCCCCTCCTTAACATGGCATCAAAAGAGTTCAATATTGAACAATTTCATAACTGCCAATCAGATGTTTTCCTTGAAAAATCACTCATATGTTTGATCCTATGTTTGGAGAGTGTGAATCTGTTGGTACATAGCCTGACATGGTTGAGTGGAATCTAGATTAAATGAACCCATACCATATAGAAACAATCAATTCGGATAAAAAGAATTGTATTTTACGAGACTACCACAAGGGAACTGAAACAGATTGATGTCTCCCAACCCTGAAACGAGTTAAAACATTGTGCAGACTTTCTCATTCCAGTTTTTCCTTTTTGCCCATGAGAGCTGACTCCATTTGCGCTCGTCCACTCAGCAGATTCCATCCCATCTTCCTATCGATTTCCCCCAGCGAACACCCTCTCCTCTCCCACAGCGAACGCCCTCTCCTCTCCCCCAGTGAACGCCGAATGCTGTCTCCTCTTTCATAGAGGAGCATATTAAAATGCAAAACCTCAAAATATGTGGTTCGGCTCAGGTCTACGTGAGGGTAAGTTGATGAGAATATGTCCTCTGTAGTGTTTGATTTTCGTTATTAATATAACATGCACTTGACCACAGTGTGGTACTTACTATATTCAACACATACAGGGACTGAATAGCCGATAGGACACCAATAACTGACGGTATCGAAAGAGCAACCAAATGATGTCAATAACTAATGATGTTGTCTATTCACTTTTACTTCTACTGTATATTCTACGTTTAAAAACACTACATTTACTTGTACCGATACCCATACTTGTACGCATTCTTAGTAATGTGAAAAGCAGGTGCTATTTCAACCATGAATCATATTCTGCAATAATAATAGTTCCAACCATTGCTACAGCATTCCATTTCCTTCCTACCTACCTCTTAAGTAATTTCCCAAACTTGATGAAAATAATAATAATAATAATAATAACAATATCCCTTCAATATTGTTGTGGTCGGTTAATAAGTTAAACAGGTCATGACCATTAGCTTTTGAAATATGTGCCAGACTTATGAACAGTTAGGTCACTGACGAGTTGCACTGCATGTGCCCAAGTGCCGACTTTTGACCGTTTATTGTACGTGGTGATTTTAACCGTAGCCAACGGAATCCAGTAATATATTTTATAGCAATGAGGTTTATAGTATCTATGTACTGGCTCAATAAACTCGGCCATCTTGTATATGTGTTACATGATCACGTTTAGATAGCAAATGCATCTCAATGTTGATTTTATTCAATATCAATGTTTGATCTCAAATTTGAACACTCACTGTTTTCCATACAGGGCTGGCCATTAAGGCCCCATTTTATTTATCTTCTCAGTTTTATGAATGAGGCCATCTTTAAACATAACCCCTTAGGTCTGGGTCTTTAAACATAACCCCTTAGGTCTTTAAACATAACCTTTTAGGTCTGGGTCTTTAAACATAACACCATAGGTCTGGGTCTTTAGACATAACCCCTTAGGTCTGGGTCTTTAAACATAACCCCTTAGGTCTGAGTCTTTAAACATAACCCCTTAGGTCTGAGTCTTTAAACATAACACCATAGGTCTGGGTCTTTAGACATAACCCCTTAGGTCTGGGTCTTTAAACATAACCCCTTAGGTCTGAGTCTTTAAACATAACCCCTTAGGTCTGAGTCTTTAAACATAACACCATAGGTCTGGGTCTTTAGACATAACACCATAGGTCTGGGTCTTTAAACATAACACCATTGGTCTGGGTCTTTAAATATAACCCCAACTTAGTGTATAAGCTAAATCCTGGGAGTGTGTAAACTTACATTTTACTACCATATATTTTTGTATGTGCTCTATAGTTGGGGCGGCAGGGTAGCCTAGTGGTTAGATCGTTGGGCCAGTAACCTAAAAGGTTGCTGCATTAAATCCCCGAGCTGACAAGGTAAAAAATCAGTTGCTCTGCCCCTCAACAAGGCAGTTAACCCACTGTTCCCTGGTAGGCTGTCATTGTCAATAAGAATTTGTTCTTACCTAACTTGCCTAGTTAAATAAAGGTTAAATGTAGAAAAAAATAAACCAATTTGGCAGACTTGGTACAAAAATATTGTCCAGTATTGAAATGCTTCACTGGATCAATCTGAAACTTTACACACACACTGCTGCCATCTATCAGCCAAAATCTAAATAGCGTTTATACTGCAATAATACATTATGGCCTTTCTCTTGCATACCATAAAAAAGGAATTTTAAAACATTCATGTTTTTTGGTTGGTATTATCTTTTACCAGATCTAATGTGTTATATTATCCTACATTAATTTCACATTTCCACAAAATTAAAAGTGTTTCCTTTTCAAATGGTACTAAGAATATGCATATCCTTGCTACAGGTATATTTGGGTATGTCATTTTAGGTGAAAATTGAAAAAAAGGTCAGATCCTTATTAAAGAGGAGGAGGCCTGAATGGTATTTTGCCTGAGTGGAGGTGAGTAATGACTAGTGTGTCAGCTGACGATTAAATGGTGCATTTCTGCTATCGGCAGGCCAGTCCTTACTGCTTTGAATAATATGGTTAGATTCTATTCAGTATAATGTACATCACATTGCTGCATTCAATGAAGCTCTGCTAAATAAAGTTGTGTGAACACTGGTCTGTTCTCTCTCCCCAGTCATTATTGTTCTGACTCCAGTCAGACAGGCCCAATTGCAACCGGACTTATCACTGTTTTCCTGTACAGTATGGACTAGTCTGTTTCTGTGACTGGTTCTATTCAAAGGCAATACTGCATGATGTCATATCGTAACTGAGAAATAATTATGCATGGTGACTGTCTCTTCCATAAAGGGAAATATAATTTATAATTAATAAATTAGTAAATTAATGTTTTGGGAAAAATATTTTTCTGATATTTTTTTTTACATACATATTTTTTGAATTTACAGTAACTATTGTAGCTAGCTAGGTATTTGTCATAATTCTGCCTATTGATCAAAGAGCATTGCTTGACAACAGAAGGAACAAAACATCAAAGTCATTCTATGTCTATAGAACTCAACTCTCATGTCCTGTACATGTCTGCCTTAGATCACCCTTTCTCTTTCCAGTGAATTGTATGTGTTTCAATACTCCATTGGGGAGTGTTTGTCTTTGTACAGACCACATCTCCTCCTTTCAGTGTCATTGTACCCATATGTTCCCTTGCATTCTTTGTCTCTGACCCGTTGACATAACATGTAATTTCAAACAATGCAGTTGCTTTTCAACGCTATTTAATGGAATGCTTATCTACTGAATCTGCTAGAAACAAGGCATGTCATACCTGAGTCACTGTAGTCATTTCCTGAATCGGTATTAATCGTTGATCTCCTTTAAACACTATGATATAACCAGAGTTTCTGGTTCGGGGAGTCATTGTCCAACCCTTTTCTTGTGCTGTCGACTTTAATGACAGATTTATTTTCAGACATCTTGTTCTCATCGGTAGTCAATGTTCTATTCATGTAGCAATGACTAAATATCAAGGCCATTGTCCCATATTCCATATCAAATATGCCTCAGTTAATTTTTAATTCTGTATTTTGCATGAGTGGTCGACAGTAACACATCACTGAATTATTAGGTTGGCTATTCTGTTTCAAAATTCAAACTATATTCGAAAAAATATAACACCATAAGAAGTCATACTAAAATATAACACCATAAGAAGTCAAACTAAAATAACACCATAAGAAGTCATATTAAAATATAACACCATAAGAAGTCACACTAAAATAACACCATAAGAAGTCATACTAAAATATAACACCATAAGAAGTCATATTAAAATATAACACCATAAGAAGTCACACTAAAATAACACCATAAGAAGTCATACTAAAATATAACACCATAAGAAGTCATACTAAAATATAACACCATAAGAAGTCACACTACAATATAACACCATAAGAAGTCATACTACAAAATAAAACCATAAGAAGTCACACTAAAATATAACACCATAAGAAGTCACACTAAAATATAACACCATAAGAAGTCACACTAAAATAACACCATAAGAAGTCATACTACAAAATAAAACCATAAGAAGTCACACTAAAATATAACACCATAAGAAGTCACACTAAAATATAACACCATAAGAAGTCAAACTGCAATATAACACCATAAGAGGTCAAACTAAAATATAAAACCATAAGAAGTCATACTACAATATAACACCATAAGAAGTCACACTAAAATAACACCATAAGAAGTCACACTAAAATATAACACCATAAGAATAATCAAATATAACACCATAAGAAGTCACACTACAATATAACACCTTAAGAAGTCACACTACAATATAACACCTTAAGAAGTCACACTACAATATAACACCATAAGAAGTCACACTACAATATAACACCTTAAGAAGTCACACTACAATATAACACCATAAGAAGTCACACTACAATATAACACCATAAGAAGTCACACTACAATATAACACCATAAGAAGTCACACTACAATATAACACCATAAGAAGTCATACTACAATATAACACCATAAGAAGTCACACTAAAATATAACACCATAAGAAATACTAAAATATAACACCATAAGAGGTCAAACTAAAATATAACACCATAAGAGGTCAAACTAAAATATAACACCATAAGAGGTCAAACTAAAATATAACACCATAAGAAGTCACACTAAAATGTGAAAGGTAAATATGTCTACAGCTTGTGTTATGCCCTGGCAGTTTTCAGGTAGACCAAATGGAGTCATGGGAAGCATCATTCATTTCCACTGAATATGTAAGAAGGCACCACTGGATCAAAGTTGAGTGTTTCTGGCAGCTGCTATTTTATCAGGTGAGTCAGCAGATAATATATGTCTGCTGCTTCAGCGGTGTGTGTGTGTGTGTGTGTGTGTGTGTGTGTGTGTGTGTGTGTGTGTGTGTGTGTGTGTGTGTGTGTGTGTGTGTGTGTGCGTGTGTGCGTGTGTGTGTGTGTGTGTGTGCGTGCGTGTGTGTGTAACTTGCCTTTGCGTGTGTGATACACAAAAGCATTTCCTGTGTCTTGCGGTGGGATCAGACAAGAATGAGATGCGTCATGTTTTGTGTTGTCTACATCTTTTATCTTTCATTGTGTCTCAGCGCTTCCTCCTGACTGAGACAATTGCCAGTACATAATTCTTTGACCATCAAAACATAGCTCTGTGTGTACGTGTGTAACCCAACATATGTGTGCATGTGTGTGTTTACAGCTTACGCATGTGTGTGTGTGTGTGTGTGTGTGTGCATTCTCAGGCAACTGTATAAGTTCCCTTCTAGTGACATGTCCTTGCCTGCCCTATTTGGATTCCCTGTGAGTGAGAACATAGTAGAAACATGACAGTCATCTGACCCCAAACACCAAACATGACAGTCATCTGACCCCAAACACCAAACATGACAGTCATCTGACCCCAAACACCAAACATGACAGTCATCTGACTCCAAACACTAAACATGACAGTCATCTGACTCCAAACACTAAACATGACAGTCATCTGACCCCAAACATCAAACATGACAGTCATCTGACCCCAAACATCAAACATGACAGTCATCTGACTTTAAACACTAAACATGAGAGTAATCTGACCCCAAACACTAAATATGACAGTCATCTGACCCCAAACACTAAACATGACAGTCATCTGACCCCATACACTAAACATGACAGTCATCTGACCCCAAACACTAAACATTACAGTCATCTGAACCCAAACACTAAACATGACAGTCATCTGACCCCAAACACTAAACATGACAGTCATCTGACCCCAAACACTAAACATGACAGTCATCTGACCCCAAACACTAAACATGACAGTCTGACCCCAAACATTAAACATGACAGTCTGACCCCAAACACTAAACATGACAGTCTGACCCCAAACACTAAACATGACAGTCATCTGACTCCAAACACTAAACATGACAGTCATCTGACCCCAAACACTAAACATGACAGTCTGACCCCAAACACTAAACATGACAGTCTGACCCCAAACACTAAACATGGCAATCTGACCCCAAACACTAAACATGAGAGTCTGACCCTAGTCCAAACACTAAACATGACGGTCTGACCCCAAACACTAAACATGACAGTCATCTGACCCCAAACACTAAACTTGACAGTCTGACCCCAAACACTAAACATGACAGTCTGACCCCAAACCCCAAACACTAAACATGACAGTCTGACCCCAAACACTAAACATGACAGTCGGACCCCAAACACTAAACATGACAGTCTGACCCCAAACACTAAACATGACAGTCTGACCCCAAACACTAAACAAGACAGTCTGACCCCAAACACTAGACATGACAGTCTGACCCCAAACACTAAACATGACAGTCTGACCCCAAACACTAAACATGACAGTCTGACCCCAAACACTAGACATGACAGTCTGACCCCAAACACTAGACATGACAGTCTGACCCCAAACACTAGACAGGACAGTCTGACCCCAAACACTAGACATGACAGTCTGACCCCAAACACTAAACATGACAGTCTGACCCCAAACACTAGACATGACAGTCTGACCCCAAACACTAGACATGACAGTCTGACCCCAAACACTAGACATGACAGTCTGACCCCAAACACTAGACACGACAGTCTGACCCCAAACACTAAACATGACAGTCTGACCCCAAACACTAGACATGACAGTCTGACCCAAACACTAGACATGACAGTCTGACCCCAAACACTAGACATGACAGTCTGACCCCAAACACTAGACATGACAGTCTGACCCCAAACACTAGACATGACAGTCTGACCCCAAACACTAAACATGACAGTCTGACCCCAAACACTAGACATGACAGTCTGACCCCAAACACTAGACATGACAGTCTGACCCCAAACACTAGACATGACAGTCTGACCCCAAACACTAGACATGACAGTCTGACCCCAAATACTAAACATGACAGTCTGACCCCAAACACTAGACATGACAGTCGGACCCCAAACACTAAACATGACAGTCAGACCCCAAACACTAAACATGACAGTCTGACCCCAAACACTAAACATGACAGTCTGACCCCAAACACTAAACATGACAGTCTGACCCCAAACGCTAAACATGACAGTCTGACCCCAAACGCTAAACATGACAGTCTGACCCCAAACGCTAAACATGACAGTCTGACCCCAAACACTAAACATGACAGTCTGACCCCAAACACTAAACATGACAGTCTGACCCCAAACACTAGACATGACAGTCTGACCCCAAACACTAGACATGACAGTCTGACCCCAAACACTAGACATGACAGTCTGACCCCAAACACTAGACATGACAGTCTGACCCCAAACACTAGACATGACAGTCTGACCCCAAATACTAAACATGACAGTCTGACCCCAAACACTAGACATGACAGTCTGACCCCAAACACTAAACATGACAGTCAGACCCCAAACACTAAACATGACAGTCAGACCCCAAACACTGAACATGACAGTCTGACCCCAAACACTAAACATGACAGTCAGACCCCAAACACTAAACATGACAGTCTGACCCCAAACACTAAACATGACAGTCTGACCCCAAACACTAAACATGACAGTCTGACCCCAAACACTAAACATGACAGTCTGACCCCAAACACTAAACATGACAGTCTGACCCCAAACGCTAAACATGACAGTCTGACCCCAAACACTAAACATGACAGTCTGACCCCAAACACTAAACATGACAGTCTGACCCCAAACACTAGACATGACAGTCTGACCCCAAACACTAGACATGACAGTCTGACCCTAGTCCAAACTGCAACATTTTGACGTGACACTATTTGTCTCAAAGTTTTATACTCTTTTTCTTTCTTTCTTTCTTTGACTAAACTAAACCCAACTCTTCACCATCTGCCATTTTCTGCCTCCATGTTTTTCTGGGTCCCTAGAGAGTGTACTGTACTGAGTCCTCTCTCACCAGACGAGGGAAATGTCTGGACATGTTTTCTTCTTTAAACCTTTAGTTCACAGGTTCTCAGTTTTCTCGGATACACAGTAAGTATGTGATATCTGATTTGTGAGTTCAGTGCAGATTAAACGCCTAACTCTAAAAGCAACAACAGGGGGTCAATTACAACTCCAAGGGGATGAAACATTTCATCATTTTAAAACTCTTTATTTGATTCCTCTGAAATGTTAGGACTTTTTCAAGCAACAAGTTAGAGACAATCACCACAGACACACACACACACACGTACATAATTTAATATTAATTTCTGTGTTTATATGAAGGAATTAAATATAATCTCTCTCTTGTATACTGGAGGTGATCAGTTTATTAACTGAATAAAAAAAAAAAAAATAAAAGTTTTAACTAGGCAAGTCAGTTAAGAACAAATTCTTATTTACAATGACAACCTACCAGGGAACAGGGCTGTGTTCAGGAGCAGAATGACAGATTTTTACCTTGTCAGCTTGTGAATTCGACCCAGCAACCTTTTGGTTACTGGCCCAAAGCAAACCAACTGGGATACCTAGGGGACCCAATAGTACACTTTGTGATAAAAGCACCAAATTTGATACAGAGGTAGAAGTATGTGCCCTGACAAGATTTATATGGAGTGCTCCAGATTTGGCCACGGAGGCGGAGGAAGGGAGGGGGGAGGGCGTGGCAGACATATTTAGCTTTCAGTCAATGTCTCTATACAAAGTCGAGAGTATTATCTTCCAGATTGAATTTAAAATGAGTTGATAGCGTTCCAAAGTTGGAGCTAAAGGTGTGGTGCCGCCAGCGCCCATGTCGCCTATATCGCTCATACCCGTGGCCATCTTAGGTCCTATTGGTATGTCAGATTAGCTCAAACGCCAATTTCTCAGCGTCTCAGTATCACAGAAGCACAACACTTTGAATGAATAACAGGAAAACCTTTAATATCAATTGGCTATTGATTAAAGTGATCAAAAAATGTGTGTTAGCTAGGGACCCTGGGACCGAGCACCTCCCTCTGCAACTGGATCCTGGACTTCCTGACAGCCCTGGCCCATCATCAAGTTTGCTGACAACAACACGGTGGTAGGCCTCATCACAACCTGCGATGAGTCAGCCCACAGAGAGGAGATCAGAGACTTAATTAGTGTGGTGCCAGGACAACAACCTCTCCCTCAACATCAGTAAGACCAAGGAGCTGATCGTGGACAACAGGAGGATTAGGGGAGAGCATGCTCCTATCCACATATACGTTGTGGCTGTTGTGGAGTGGGTCGAGAATTTTTAGTTCCTTGGTGTCCACATCACTAAGGACCTAACGTGGTCCAAACACACTCGCACAGTCATGAAGAGGGCACGGCAGTACCTCTTCCCCCTCAGGAGGCTCAAAAGATTTGGCATGGGCCCTCGGATCAGGAGTGAGTGGTCCAGTCAGAGCCTGGACTTGAACCCGATCAAATATCTCTGGAGTGACCTGAATATAGCTCTGCAGCAACTCTCCCCATCTAAACTGACAGAGTATGAGAGGATCGGCAGAGAAGAATGGGAGAAACTCCCAAAATACAGTTGTGGCAGTCTTGTAGTGTCATACCTAAGAAGAATCAAAGCTGTAATAACTGCCAAAGGTGCTTTCCTCAAAGTACTGAGTAAAGGGTCAGAATACTTATTTAAATGTGATATTTCAGTTGAATATTTTTGTATATATTTGCAAACATTTCTAAAAAACTGTTTTTGTTTTGTCATTATGGGGTATTATGTGTAGATTGATGAAGGGGAGAAAACAATTTAATAGGGCTAGGCATCCCGGAAGCGGACACCTGTCGACAACTTCCGGTTAAACTGGAGTGCGCGCAATTCAAAACAATAATCATACAAATTATGGATATTAAACATTTCGGTACATACAAGTGTCTTATATCGGTAAAAAGCTTAAATTCTTGTTCATCTAACTGCATTGTCCAATTTACAATAGGCTTTACAGCAAAATCATGCCATGCAATTATTTGAGGACGGCTTCATAAAATCACAAATAGCTATTAAATACACAGACTGATTTCCAAGTCTGAGTCCCTGTACTAAAACTCATAATTCTTCCTTGTTTTGGAAGGAACAAGCCTGAAACCTTGAACAAAGACTGTTGACATTTAATGGAAGCTGTAGGAATTGCAATCTGGGAGCTGGATTTGGACATGACCCTATACGTTCCATTGGAAGAGCATGGGCTCTCAAAAAAAGAAAATTCCGGGTTGGTTTTTCTTTGGATTTTCTCCTACCATATCTATTGTGTTATAGTCTCATACATTATTTTAACATTTCTACAAACTTCAAAGTGCTTTCTATCCAATTATATGCATATCCTGGCTTCTGGGCCTGAGCAAAAGGCAGTTTACTTTGGGCCTGAGTAACAGGCAGTTTACTTTGGGCCTGAGTAACAGGCAGTTTACTTTGGGCATGTCAGTCAGGCGAAAATTCAGAAAAAAAGGACCCTAGCCCGAAGTTAATCCATTTTAGAATAAGGGAGTAAACGTAAATAAAATGTAGAAAATGTAAAGTGGTCTGAATGCTTTCAGAATGCACTGTATGTTTATTGCGTTCTATAATGTATGTAATTTAGCCAGCCAACAAGTCAGCCTAGTGTCTCCTCACTGATGGAGTTGTGTGGTTATTTCACTATTAAACACAGTTTGTTGAGTTAACCCCATGTATTTGTGAACTAAGTATAATTTAAATGGCCAGAATACTTATGTAAATATTAATGCTACATGTGACAGCTATAGTGGAGTGTTGTCAGTGATAGCTATAGTGTGTTGTCAGTGACAGCTATAGTGGAGTGTTGGCAGTGACAGCAGCTCTGAAATATCCAGAAGCTTCACTTAATCCCAAAGGGAGGCAACTGAAATCAAACAAACCCTATGTTGTTTACCTTGCTCTGACCACGTGAGAGCTATTTCTGAAGAACCCCTGATGGTTCCAGCTCCCCTATGTTTGGATTACATGTTCACATTGTATAACATTGTAAATTATACTTAGTTCACAAATTCATGTGGTTAACACTACAAACTGTGTTTAATAGTTAAATAACCACACAACTCCATCAGTGAGGAGACACAAGGCTGACAATGTGAACTCCCTTATTCTAAAACTTATTCTATTTCAGAATGATGTGTTATTGGGGACCTTCAATGCTACATAAATGTTTGGTACCCTGCCCCAGATCTGTACCTCGACACAATCCTGTCTTGGAGCTCTACTAACAATTCCTTCAACCTCATGGCTTGGTTTTTGCTCTGACATGCGCTGTCAACTGTGGAACCTTATATAGACAGGTGTGTGACTTTCCAAATCATGTCCAATCAATTGAATTTACCACAGGTGGACTCCAATCAAGTTGTAGAAACATCTCAAGGATGATCAACTGAAACAGGATGCAACTGAACTCAATTCCAAGTCTCATAACAAAGGGACTGAATACTTATGTAAATAAGATATGTCTGTATTTAATATTTAATACATTCGCATTCATTTCTAAAAACCTGTTTTCACTTTGTCATGATGGGGTATTTTGTGTCGATTGATGAGTAGAAACAAATCTTAAATCAATTTTAGAATAAGACTGTAATGTAACAAAATGTGGAAAAAGTCTAGGGGTCTGAATACTTTCCTAGTGCACTGTAGCTGTCTCCAGAACTAGACTACATACATTTCAAACACCCCAAATAACTTGGGCCAGTCACAGTCTGTGATGTTCCGCCACAGACAAAGCAAAGAGTCACTGTTTGCTCAGGAAGTATGACAGATCCAACCGAATAGAGACACGAAAAGAAAACAAACAGAAAACTCTTGATCGAGCCCGAGCCATAACAGTGTTTGTTTTCTGTTTACACTGAATTACTCCTGAAGCTACTGCCACTTTTGACAGTCTGAGCAGTCGGTAGGCTACAGCGTTAGTGCTTTTTAGATTTTTAAATGCTTTCATTTTCCATCAGCGGACACCAGTGGCTGTCGGTGCCATTTAAGGTGAAAGAGGACAATTATTTTTTATATGAGCGCGGCCTTATTTCTATTACAGCATATTGAATGACTGTCCATTCATATTCCATTCACCCAGTTCAATGTAACATTGATGATACTACAACCTAGCCCATGAATGAAAGTTTACAACACAGGTGCACACAGGTTGAGAGACAGATTTGAGGTGACAGACTTGCACACTCTTGCCTGCATCTAGCTGACCTAGGGGTGTAATCATTAGTCCAACAGTTGCAATCAAGAGTTTCTATTGGACAAAGTCTGGTATGTCTATCCCTGTTTTGTTCCGTTTAAAGAAATGTTTTTTCAACCGAATCGGCGGAATGAATCCCAGTTCACTTTAATAGCCACGTGGAAGAGTTCCAGTGTAGGATGGTCATAGCCAACTAGCTAAAATAGCATCCCTCTGTTATAGCCTGCTAGCTAAAATAGCATCCCTCTGTTATAGCCTGCTAGCTAACATAGCATCCCTCTGCTATAGCCAACTAGCTAACATAGCATCCCTCTGTTATAGCCAACTAGCTAAAATAGCATCCCTCTGTTATAGCCAACTAGCTAAAATAGCATCCCTCTGCTATAGCCAACTAGCTAAAATAGCATCCCTCTGTTATAGCCAACTAGCTAAAATAGCATCCCTCTGTTATAGCCAACTAGCTAAAATAGCATCCCTCTGCTATAGCCAACTAGCTAAAATAGCATCCCTCTGTTATAGCCAACTAGCTAAAATAGCATCCCTCTGCTATAGCCAACTAGCTAAAATAGCATCCCTCTGTTATAGCCAACTAGCTAAAATAGCATCCCTCTGTCATAGCCAACTAGCTAAAATAGCATCCCTCTGTTATAGCCAACTAGCTAACATAATACATCTGTTTGAGCCAGGTGTTTGAGTAGGCTAAACTATTTAGCTGCATTTGCTAGCTAAGTAAGTGAAAAACAAATGTTTTTGTAGCTATCTCTCTCTCACACTCTCTTGCTTAAATAAATGAATCTGTTCAAGGCTGTTCAACTATTGTTTCTCTCTTTGAGTCAACTACTTCAGTACTACTTCAGTCATGCTTTCAGTACTAGATTAATTATCTGATCATTTGATTGGGTGGATAACATGTCAGTTCATGCTGCAAGAACTCTGATAAGTTGGAGGATGACCTCCGGAAGTCATCGTGATTACAGTGTAAGTCTATGGAAAGGGGTGAGAAACATGAGCCTCCTATTGAAGTCAATGTACCCAGAGGAGGACGGAAGCTAGCTGTCCTCCGGCTACACCATGGTGCTAACCCTACAGAGTGCTGTTGAGGCTACTGTAGATCCGTCATTGCAAAACAGTGTGTTTTAATCAATTATTTGGTGACGTGTGAATATATTTAGCATAGTTTTATCTAAAAAAGGATCACTTTTAAATGTTTCAATATTTTAATTTTTCAAACATTTCCTGAGGAGGACGGTCCTCCCCTTCCTCCTCCTACATTGGTGGACACCTACATATTTATATTCTGCCTTGTTGGATAATACGCCCCTGTGTCAATGCTTGATAGGATAATTGGCAGGATGGTGGAGGAAGACAAAATGTGAAGTTTCATTACAAATGCATAATCAAGTAGCCTGTTAATGGAGTGGCTTCATTATCACATTAGCCAGAAGCTGTCGTGTTGTGAAAAAAAAATCTAATCTTTTACAGTCATTACAGAGTATTTTTTATACGTTCTGTCACAGCTACGGGAGAGAGAAGTATCATCGGCTGCTCCCTCCGTTTTCTCTGAACCACCACCGTCATGTTTTCCTATTTCTCCAATCTTTCTCCACTTGTGAACTGAATGCAATTTTTGGATTTGCATCACCCTCTTGCCTTGTTAACTCTCGGGCCTGTGTTTTATTGAACAGAATGAATGTGGCATTGTTTGACTGTAGGACATTGCAGAGATAAAAAATAAATAAAAAAAAACATTAGGATGTGAGATTTGTTTTGTCTTGTACTGTGGAAAGAGATCGTTGCAAAGGTTTAGTAAAAAACATATTTTTCTTCTTTATTTACAGTAGCGAAGGAGTCCAGCTCTTTTCTCGTGGTTGTATTTTATTTTCTCTAAAGTGGACATTTGAAGCTGTAACCTGTCAGATTATCCACGTTTATAAAGCGTTACTGATTCATAAACCTAAAAGAAGGACAGCAAGTTGTGGACTCTAAAATAAATGTATTCCACGCCAAAGCATTGTCAAAGGGACCTTATGGATCATTCAGCAGTGAATCGATACAAAGACTTCCTGTGGATTCATTTTTTTCTCAAAGCCATTGATCCACTCCACTCCTCATTGCTGCGTAAGTTTCTCCTTACAACAGGACAATCTGTATTCTCAATGCAAAATGTCGAGAGAAAATAGAACAAAGATATTACTCCCACCAGTTGACATGCTATCAATTCCACTCCAGTGTTCCTGTCTTCGGGTGAAGGAAATGGTCAAGACAGGGTATTGCCGTCATTGTAAATAAGATTTTTTTTCTAAACTGACTTGCCAATTTAAAAAAAGGGTAAATACATTTTTAAAAAAAATGTAAATATTAAAATAGAACATGAATGATACAGACCAGGAAGTGATTTGCATTATTAAATCAGGCATAGGTAGCCTAGTGGTTAGAGCGGTGGACTAGCAACCGGTTGCAAGTTCAAACCCCGAGCTGACAAGGTACAAATCTGTCGTTCTGCCCCTGAACGGGCAGTTAACCCACTGTTCCTAGGCTATCATTGAAAATAATAATTTGTTCTTAACTGACTTGCCTAGTTAAACAAAGGTTTAATTAAAAAAATAATAATGTCAACATTAAAATAGAACATGAATGATACAGACCAGGAAGTGAATCGTATGATTAAATCAGGCATACAGTTTTTGAAGCCCTGTTGAGTCCATTAGTCCTACGTCTCCTAAACATTGACAAAGATTTACATGAACTCATTTTCAAAATGTATACGTTTCTTATCTATAAAGCAAGAGCGTACAGTACATCCACATGGATATAACACCTACACAGTGGTTCCCTACTAGAGTCAAACATATGAACAAGAGACGATACATATAACATACTGTACCAAACCATGTACAAAGATACACTTCAACAAGTCGTCGTAGGCCTCATTACAATCCTGTGTAAATTCTTGACAACATAAACGGCACGTCTGCATTTCACAATAAACGTCCCTTTTAATCGGAGCCAACGAACTACACAGTGAGTGAAAGCAAAGTGGGGAAACTTGTTGAATAATCATTAAGTCGCCGTTTGGACGCAATCAAACGTTTTCACTGCACGCGCTTGTCCTCGGGAGGACCGTTAAGGAGCGTTTGTTTGCTTAATTAAATAAGGAGAGCCATCTCGAGTGTGACAGGCGGCCCGAGTTTCCCGTCCAATCCCAGCGGATCAGTGAGCGTAGCGCTGATCATTTCAGTAGCGCGACTAACGGGACCTCGCTAAACCTGTTCATAATGTCCTCTGTGGATACAGAGGCAACCTTGATCCAGAGTGGATCTTTTCATTGGTGTTTTCTGCATGTAGAACGTTAACCTCCGATGTGGCTACAGCATTCTGGGAAGCTGTACCATCCACATCTCTAGGGCCATTACAGGGTATTGTTATACGTTCTGTACCATCCACATCTCTAGGGCCATTACAGGGTATTGTTATACGTTCTGAAAGCAGAGAGAAGTATCATCTCCCTCTTTTTTGCTCTGAAGCACTGCCGTCATGTTTTCTATATCTCCAAGCTTTCTCCACTTAGGAAATTAATGCAATTTTGTTTTGCATCTCCCTCTTGCCCTGTTAACTCTGGGCCTGTGTTTTATTGAAAAGAATAAATGGGGCATTGTTTGACTGCAGGACTTTTCTAAATATTTGCTGTATATAGTATGGCTACTTACTTACTTTATTGTGTATTTCACATTTCTTATTCTTATTCATTGTGTGCTTTTTTTTTCTCCAGTAAAACATTGTTGTTGATTATTGAGTTGTTGGGTTTTAAGGTTGCAAGAGAGGCGTTTCACTGTACTTGTGCATGTGACATTAACAATTGAAAGTTGACCTACCCCTCGTAAACTTCAAATGATGGTCAGCTTTCAAGAGAGCATTAGAGCACACTATCCTCTATCTCTGAACGCTATCTCTGTACACTAGCTCTGTACACTAGCTCTGACTCTAACCTTGTACACTAGCTTTGTACGCTAGCTCTGTACACTAGCTCTGAGTCTGTCCTGTACACTAGCTCTGAGTCTATCCTGTACACTAGCTCTGTACACTAGCTCTGTACACTAGCTCTGAGTCTGTCCTGTACACTAGCTCTGAGTCTGTCCCGTACACTAGCTCTGAGTCTGTCCTGTGCACTAGCTCTGAGTCTGTCCTGTACACTAGCTCGGAGTCTATCCTGTACACTAGCTCTGAGTCTGTCCTGTACACTAGCTCTGAGTCTGTCCTGTACACTAGCTCTGAGTCTGTCCTGTACACTAGCTCTGAGTCTTTCCTGTACACTAGCTCTGTACACTAGCTCTGAGTCTGCCCTGTACACTAGCTCTGAGTCTGTCCCGTACACTAGCTCTGAGTCTGTCCTGTACACTAGCTCTGAGTCTGTCCCATACACTAGCTCTGAGTCTGTCCTGTACACTAGCTCTGAGTCTTTCCTGTACACTAGCTCTGTACACTAGCTCTGAGTCTGTCCTGTACACTAGCTCTGAGTCTGTCCCGTACACTAGCTCTGAGTCTGTCCTGTACACTAGCTCTGAGTCTGTCCTGTACACTAGCTCTGAGTCTGTCCTGTACACTAGCTCTGAGTCTATCCCATACACTAGCTCTGTACACTAGCTCTGAGTCTATCCCCTACACAAGCTCTGTATACTAGCTCTGAGGCTATCCTGTACACTAGCTCTGAGGCTATCCTGTACACTAGCTCTGAGTCTATCCCGTACACTAGCTCTGTACACTAGCTCTGAGTCTATCCCGTACACTAGCTCTGTACACTAGCTCTGTACACTAGCTCTGAGTCTATCCTGTACACTAGCTCTGAGTCTATCCTGTACATTAGCTCTGGGTCTGTCCTGTACACTAGCTCTGAGTCTATCCTGTACACTAGCTCTGAGTCTATCCTGTACACTAGCTCTGAGTCTATCCTGTACACTAGCTCTGAGCTCTAAACCAAAACAGCAGTGTTTCCTCCCCCTCCATTTTTCAACACCGTCGACCGTGGCTCTTTCTGCGCCTGATTGTGGTTGCTTTTCACACCTTATCGGCAGGCCTTAGTGGCCTGTAACATGTCAAAGGAACCCATATCTTCACCCACTCCTTCTGACAGACTGTCTCCCAACTCCCTGGCTTTCACTCTGCCTGACCCACTGGGCGGGAGTACCTTCTGACAGACTGTCTCCCAACTCCCTGGCTTTCCCTCTGCCTGACCCACTGGGCGGGAGTACCTTCTGACAGACTGTCTCCCAACTCCTTGGCTTTCACTCTGCCTGACCCATTGGGCGGGAGTACCTTCTGACAATCTCACAGATGAAAATGATTAGGTCTAGCCTAGATGTATAATTCCGGGATCCTCCCCCTTCCCTATATCCCTTTGCTGAGTGCTTTAAAACACTGGCTCAGAGTCTAGGCCCTCCGATATCCTTCCGTGGCTCCCTGCCGAAATAGGGATGCCTTTGTGAGATAGGAACGGAGGCAGCACATATAACCCAGACATGATGCCCCACTTAGTCCTGAGCTTATCTGCATCACGAGGCTGATTGTGGCTTATAGAATAGGAGACTCCAGTGTAACAGTGGTATCCAAGGTCTCCTGTGTTTGCCGGCGTTTGCGCTTAGGGGTATTTAATTGATCTATACCTACATTTATTGAACATACGCATTGTGTCTAACCTTCTCCCCAGGCATATATTGCATTACGGCCCCGTACATACAACCTCTTTCAGGCCCTTTGGGAGGATTACTTCTAAAAACACTTTCAGTTATTTTATCTGTGAATTACACGATTACATGACCTGTGGTCTTCTGGAAATGGGCAAAGCAGTAGCCACGCCTGGTAGATTTAACCAATAAGACCCGAGGAGGTGTGGTCAGCCAATCAGCATTCAGGGCGCGAACCACCGTGTTTAGAATACTAGCCTGTTGGGAGCCTTGTCCATTATGTCATTGTTTGAAATCACGGCCCTCATTGTATTGCCATTATTGAGGGTATTAGATGTGCATGCAGTGGACTCAAATAGGTCTTTTGATGAGTTCTCCATTTTTTGCATTGATTAAACACAGGGCTGTATATCCAGATGCTTCATTGTAGAGCAAAAGAACACAAGGCCACGCAAGACCATATGATTAACCTACAGCTTCAAGGCTTTCTGGATCAGTAACATTACACGAGGAGAAGAGTCAGATGATGTCATACTAGACCCTATTTCACAGGTCGATAAACATAACAATTAGACACGCCCAATAAATTGTCAGTAAGAAAACCATACAAGTATTTATGGGGAACTTGCAGTGAAAATATTGTGAACCCCCAGGTATAAACAATCATTGCTACCATTGCTTTCACAGTGGGTTGAGACTCGGAGCCTGAACTCTGCACAAACTGACTTAAAGAACTGACGTGCTGGTGTGTTTTGTGATTCCAGCTGTGTCCAAAGAGAGCCGTAAGATAAACGCCGGAGTACAAGTGTTTTATTCACAGGGAGCCCAAGAGCCAGTCTTTGTCCAAAATGAACACACACATTCCCGTCTGCCTGTGTAAGATCCTGTGACAGAACAAACCTTGTCGGGCAAACTACCTTTCTGAGCAAGGAAAGTACGCACCCCCAACCCCCACCACCCCCAACCCCCAACCCCAGCTTTAGGGCTATTATTTTAATGAGCTCAAATGTTTTCCCAAACACTAAGGTTGCACTGGAATAACCAAGCTCTGGTTCTGTTGACTGAGACCACAAAATGGATTTCAAGGGGCTCAGAATACGTGTCTAAACTGTACACTGGCAACCGCCCGTCAGAGTAAACGAGATTAGCACCAGTGTTGTTCTGTGACGGCAGTCTTCTACAGTTGGCCGTGTTATGACTTGTAAAAGGTTGAATGGCGGTAACCCCGGGTTACAGAGATTTACCTGGATTTACCTCCCAAAACAACTCCCCCTTTTCCCGGAGTAAATAACTGTGAGAAACCAGTCAATTGTAATCAATGATTTATATGAACCGCATGGCGTGAAATTGGACCTGTTAAATTATCTGCCATCTCTGCGGCCTCTGCATGCTGAATCAACGCTCAGGGTGGGGACACACGACCCATCTCAGTGCGGGGACACACGGCCCATCTCAGGGTGGGGACACACAGCCCCATCTCAGGGTGGGGACAGACGGCTCATCTCGGGGTGGGGACAGACAGCCCATCTCAGGGTGGTGACACACGGCCCATCTCAGGGTGGGGACAGACGGCCCATCTCAGGGTGGGGACACACGACCCATCTCAGGGTGGGGACAGACAGCCCATCTCAGGGTGGGGACAGACGGCTCATTTCGGGGTGGGGACACACGGCCCATCTCAGGGTGGGGACAGACGGCCCATCTCAGGGTGGGGACAGACGGCCCATCTCAGGGTGGGGACAGACGGCCCATCTCAGGGTGGGGACAGACGGCCCATCTCAGGGTGGGGACAGACGGCCCATCTCAGGGTGGGGACAGACGGCCCATCTCACGGTGGGGACACACGGCCCATCTCAGGGTGGGGACAGACGGCCCATCTCAGGGTGGGGACAGACGGCCCATCTCAGGGTGGGGACAGACGGCCCATCTCAGGGTGCGGACAGACAGCCGATCTCAGGGTGGGGACACACGGCCCATCTCAGGGTGGGGACACACGGCCCATCTCAGGTTGGGGACACACAGCCCATCTCAGGGTGGGGACAGACGGCCCATCTCAGGTTGGGGACACACAGCCCATCTCAGGGTGGGGACACACAATCCACCCCCAGATACTCCCCCAATGGACTCCCCCTCCACCACCACCACCCCCACCACCACCACCACCACCACCCCCACCACCACCACCACCACCACCACCACCACCACCACCACCACCACAGCTGTTATTATTTACATATAGTGCGATTTCCATTAATTGGAGTTGGAAGCTTGGAAGCCTAAGATGTTCACTGTAACCTACGATCCCACCTGAAACCCTGTGCATGTGACTATTAAGCCCTGTGAATCTTTTAAACACTCAACCAATGACGACAGAGCCTGGAAGAGATGAGCGTCGCTGACAGGACCAAAACCTGGAGTTGTCTGGTATTTCTAGATTTATCTCCAGGCGATCACCCTCTCCTACTTCTCTGAGACTTAAAAAAAAAAAAAAAAAACATAATTTATATCCCTGTTTGTACATTTGACATCATCCTAACCAACTGGCACTTCCTTTCATTAAAGGGCTAAGTGATTGACAGTGTATGGTGAAGCCTCCGGCCGCAACAGGGTTCGGGAGGGGGGGGGGGGCTCTTTTACTCCTTTAAACTAACTGCTTTTCCCTGCCAAGGAAGGTGGCCCTCTCTTGTGAGAGCATGGCAGAAAGGTGGGTGGATGGGATGGGGGATATATTTTAGGGGCTCATTTACAGAACACTGACCTCTGTGGAGTTTTTACGCCTCCCAGTTGAGAAGTAAATCTTGGAGGTGTCTTTCACCAAGCTAATTTATGTGTCCCTGCTGCCAGCTTAAGCTCTTCTCCCATTTGAATGTGTAACAACGCACCAGCTGGAGTCTCTTCCCTCTTGTGAAAGGAACGCCGTTGTCGTAGCAGCTGAAAAAGTGTTACACTTAAACGTGTCGTCCCCCCCCCTCTTTCCCCCCCCCCTTGACAGCTCCAGGCAGTCATGCAGCTGAGCGGTTCAGCGCTTTTCATATGCATTGTTAAGCTACACCTGTATGTGTCTTTTTCCATAGACAGGGACTTCAATGCGGTTTTACAACACACACTTATCATCTTAGTGCTGAAATACAGCCTCCAACACCGCACAGTCCTACATCTATCTACCTTATATTCTATAACTTCATCATCATCTTCCTCGTACAGTGAAAAACTGGTTTTGTACGCTCGCAGCCGTTCAATTCACCTTGATCTCTCGTTTTGTTATTAATGGAAATATGCCCATAATGAGTCTCCTATTTCAGGGCATGGGAAGAGGTTCGACTCCGTGTAACAGCAGATGTCAGCCTGACTGCCTCCTTTCTTTGCAAGTGCAAGATAGGGATCTCGTTCACTGCGTCTCCCGGATTAAGTGTTAGAGCCCGGAACAATTTCCTTGTTGTGCTTGGCGGCAGCCTTATTGGAATGCTCGACTGCTGGCCTATTTAAATACCACTGAGCACTATTATTCATATCAAGCACAAATAATGGTGTGGCAGGTACAGCTATACTAACATCTCTCGATTCCTCCCCGGGCAGTTTGCTTGTTAAATACACAGAAACCTAGAGAAGTAAACAGGCACACAAAACCTGCCTCACTTAGCTGTAACGGTTACCTGGTTTATAGCTATTCTGTGGATTATATCCAGGTTACCTGGTTTATAGCCATTCAGTGGGTCAAATCCATGTTAGCTGGGTTATATAGATGAAGGCAGGGCCAGGGAAAGTATAGATGAAGGCAGGACCAGGGAGAGTATAGTTGAAGGCAAGGCCAGGGAGAGTATAGATGATGGCAGGGCCAGGGAGTGTATAGTTTAAGGCAGGACCAGGGAAAGTATAGATGAAGGCAGGACCAGGGAGTGTATAGTTGAAGGCAGGGCCAGGGAGAGTATAGATGAAAGCAGGGAGAGTATATATGATGGCAGGACCAGGGAGAGTATAGATGAAGGCAGGGCCAGGGAGAGTATAATTGAAGGCAGGGCCAGGGAGAGTGTAGATGAAGGCAGGGCCAGGGAGAGTATAGAGAGTTTAGAGAGTATAGATGATGGCAGGGCCAGGAAGAGTATAGATGAAAGCAGGGAGAGTATATATTTTTATTTATTTATTTATTTTACCTTTATTTAACCAGGTAGGCAAGTTGAGAACAAGTTCTCATTTACAATTGCGACCTGGCCAAGATAAAGCAAAGCAGTTCGACAGATACAACAACACAGAGTTACACATGGAGTAAAACAAACATACAGTCAATAATAAAGTATAAACAAGTCTATATACAATGTGAGCAAATGAGGTGAGAAGGGAGGTAAAGGCAAAAAAAGGCCTTGGTGGCAAGGTAAATACAATATAGCAAGTAAAACACTGGAATGGTAGTTTTGCAATGGAAGAATGTGCAAAGTAGAAATAAAAATAATGGGGTGCAAAGGAGCAAAATAAATAAATAAATTAAATACAGATGGGAAAGAGGTAGTTGATAGGGCTAAATTATATGTGGGCTATGTACAGGTGCAGTAATCTGTGAGCTGCTCTGACAGTTGGTGCTTAAAGCTAGTGAGGGAGATAAGTGTTTCCAGTTTCAGAGATTTTTGTAGTTCGTTCCAGTCATTGGCAGCAGAGAACTGGAAAGAGAGGCGGCCAAAGAAAGAATTGGTTTTGGGGGTGACTAGAGAGATATACCTGCTGGAGCGTGTGCTACAGGTGGGAGATGCTATGGTGACCAGCGAGCTGAGATAAGGGGGGACTTTACCTAGCAGGGTCTTGTAGATGACATGGAGCCAGTGGGTTTGGCGACGAGTATGAAGCGAGGGCCAGCCAACGAGAGCGTACAGGTCGCAATGGTGGGTAGTGTATGGGGCTTTGGTGACAAAACGGATTGCACTGTGATAGACTGCATCCAGTTTGTTGAGTAGGGTATTGGAGGCTATTTTGTAAATTACATCGCCAAAGTCGAGGATTGGTAGGATGGTCAGTTTTACAAGGGTATGTTTGGCAGCATGAGTGAAGGATGCTTTGTTGCGAAATAGGAAGCCAATTCTAGATTTAACTTTGGATTGGAGATGTTTGATATGGGTCTGGAAGGAGAGTTTACAGTCTAACCAGACACCTAAGTATTTGTAGTTGTCCACGTATTCTAAGTCAGAGCCGTCCAGAGTAGTGATGTTGGACAGGCGGGTAGGTGCAGGTAGTGATCGGTTGAAGAGCATGCATTTAGTTTTACTTGTATTTAAGAGCAGTTGGAGGCCACGGAAGGAGAGTTGTATGGCATTGAAGCTTGCCTGGAGGGTTGTTAACACAGTGTCCAAAGAAGGGCCGGAAGTATACAGAATGGTGTCGTCTGCGTAGAGGTGGATCAGAGACTCACCAGCAGCAAGAGCGACCTCATTGATGTATACAGAGAAGAGAGTCGGTCCAAGAATTGAACCCTGTGGCACCCCCATAGAGACTGCCAGAGGTCCGGACAACAGACCCTCAGATTTGACACACTGAACTCTATCAGAGAAGTAGTTGGTGAACCAGGCGAGGCAATCATTTGAGAAACCAAGGCTGTTGAGTCTGCCGATGAGGATGTGGTGATTGACAGAGTCGAAAGCCTTGGCCAGATCAATGAATACGGCTGCACAGTAATGTTTCTTATCGATGGCGGTTAAGATATCGTTTAGGACCTTGAGCGTGGCTGAGGTGCACCCATGACCAGCTCTGAAACCAGATTGCATAGCAGAGAAGGTATGGTGAGATTCAAAATGGTCGGTAATCTGTTTGTTGACTTGGCTTTCGAAGACCTTAGAAAGGCATGGTAGGATAGATATAGGTCTGTAGCAGTTTGGGTCAAGAGTGTCCCCCCCTTTGAAGAGGGGGATGACCGCAGCTGCTTTCCAATCTTTGGGAATCTCAGACGACACGAAAGAGAGGTTGAACAGGCTAGTAATAGGGGTGGCAACAATTTCGGCAGATAATTTTAGAAAGAAAGGGTCCAGATTGTCTAGCCCGGCTGATTTGTAGGGGTCCAGATTTTGCAGCTCTTTCAGAACATCAGCTGAATGGATTTGGGAGAAGGAGAAATGGGGAAGGCTTGGGCGAGTTGCTGTTGGGGGTGCAGTGCTGTTGACAGGGGTAGGAGTAGCCAGGTGGAAAGCATGGCCAGCAGTAGAAAAATGCTTATTGAAATTTTCAATTATGGTGGATTTATCAGTGGTGACAGTGTTTCCTATCTTCAGTGCAGTGGGCAGCTGGGAGGAGGTGTTCTTATTCTCCATGGACTTTACAGTGTCCCAGAACTTTTTTGAGTTAGTGTTGCAAGAAGCAAATTTCTGCTTGAAAAAGCTAGCCTTGGCTTTTCTAACTGCCTGTGTATAATGGTTTCTAGCTTCCCTGAACAGCTGCATATCACGGGGGCTGTTCGATGCTAATGCAGAACGCCATAGGACGTTTTTGTGTTGATTAAGGGCAGTCAGGTCTGGGGAGAACCAAGGGCTATATCTGTTCCTGGTTCTAAATTTCTTGAATGGGGCATGTTTATTTAAGATGGTTAGGAAGGCATTTTTAAAAAATATCCAGGCATCCTCTACTGACGGGATGAGGTCAATATCCTTCCAGGATACCCCGGCCAGGTCGATTAGAAAGGCCTGCTCGCTGAAGTGTTTCAGGGAGCGTTTTACAGTGATGAGAGGAGGTCGTTTGACCGCTGACCCATTACGGATGCAGGCAATGAGGCAGTGATCGCTGAGATCTTGGTTGAAGACAGCAGAGGTGTATTTAGAGGGGAAGTTGGTTAGGATGATATCTATGAGGGTGCCCGTGTTTAAGGCTTTGGGGAGGTACCTGGTAGGTTCATTGATAATTTGTGTGAGATTGAGGGCATCAAGTTTAGATTGTAGGATGGCTGGGGTGTTAAGCATGTTCCAGTTTAGGTCGCCTAGCAGCACGAGCTCTGAAGATAGATGGGGGGCAATCAGTTCACATATGGTGTCCAGAGCACAGCTGGGGGCAGAGGGTGGTCTATAGCAGGCGGCAACGGTGAGAGACTTGTTTTTAGAAAGGTGGATTTTTAAAAGTAGAAGTTCAAATTGTTTGGGTACAGACCTGGATAGTAGGACAGAACTCTGCAGGCTATCTTTGCAGTAAATTGCAACACCGCCCCCTTTGGCAGTTCTATCTTGTCTGAAAATGTTGTAGTTTGGAATTAAAATGTCTGAATTTTTGGTGGTCTTCCTAAGCCAGGATTCAGACACAGCTAGAACATCAGGGTTGGCAGAGTGTGCTAAAGCAGTGAATAGAACAAACTTAGGGAGGAGGCTTCTAATGTTAACATGCATGAAACCAAGGCTATTACGGTTACAGAAGTCGTCAAAAGAGAGCGCCTGGGGAATAGGAGTGGAGCTAGGCACTGCAGGGCCTGGATTCACCTCTACATCGCCAGAGGAACATAGGAGGAGTAGGATAAGGGTGCGACTAAAAGCAATAAGAATTGGTCGTCTAGAACGTCTGGAACAGAGAGTAAAAGGAGGTTTCTGGGGGCGATAAAATAGCATCAAGGTATAATGTACAGACAAAGGTAAGGTAGGATGTGAATACAGTGGAGGTAAACCTAGGTATTGAGTGATGAAGAGAGAGATATTGTCTCTAGAAACATCATTGAAACCAGGAGATGTCATTGCATGTGTGGGTGGTGGAACTAATAGGTTGGATAAGGTATAGTGAGCAGGACTAGAGGCTCTACAGTGAAATAAGCCAATAAACACTAACCAGAACAGCAATGGACAAGACATATTGACATTAAGGAGAGGCATGCTTAGTCGAGTGATCAAAAGGGTCCAGTGAGTGGAGAGGTTGGTTTAGGGTCACGGCGATTTAGACAGCTAGCCAAGCCAACCGGTAGCAAGCTAGCATAGGATGGAGTCTGTTGTTAGCCACCTCTTGCGTTCGGTCAGTAGATTAGTGGGGTTCCGTGTGGTAGAGGGGATTAATCCAAATCACACAACAACAAAAATAAGAACAATAGATATAGTTATAGAGGCCCGAGAAGAAAACATAATAATTCAAATAAATAAATTGTCCGATTGTCTATTCAGATAGCAGCCGGAAAGACAGCTAACGGATAGCGGGCCGCAGATGGGCGTTCCGGTAACGTCGCGACAGAGGAGCCAGCCGGATCTCCTTCAGGTAGATAACGTCGGCAGTCCGGTTGTGAAGGCCCGGTGGGGCTCCGCGTAGGCAGTGAAACGGGTCCGGATAGGTGACTGCAGCCCAGGAGTGAATGATGGGACTCAGGCGTGATTGACGGAGCTGGCTAGCACCGGAACAATCGATGTTTGCTCCGGAATCGACGAAAGCCGACTGTCACACGGATAGCAGCTAGCTAGCTGTGAGATCCGGGTATGAATGTCCAGAGAGCAGTTGAAATCCAGGGACATGGAGAGAAAAATTGGTCCGGTATGTTCCGTTCCGAGCCGCGCTGCGCCGTACAAAACTGGCGATAGATTTTCGATAGATTTTCGAACTAAAGGACAGCCGATGACCACAAACCGTGGTTAGCTTCTGATTAGCTTCTGGGCTAGCTCCTGGCTAGCTTCTGGCTAGTTTCTGGCCAGCCTCCTGGAGTTTCTGGCTAGCTTCCTGAAGGATTGCAGATCTGAGGTAAATAATACTTTTTTATAAATATAAATTGGTGAGGCTGGTTGCAGGAGAGTGTTTAGAAGATGAGTTGATAGAAAATAAAAATAAAATGTATGTGAAAAAAAGTTGTAAATATATATATATACAGGACACGACAAGACGAGGACAAAAGACGTCTGAACTGCTATGCGATCTTGGAAGAAAATGATGGCAGGGCCAGGGAGAGTATAGATGAAGGCATGTAGAGTATAGATGAAGGCAGGGCCAGGGAGAGTATAGTTGAAGGCAGGGCCAGGGAGAGTATAGATGAAAGCAGGGAGAGTATATATGATGGCAGGGCCAGGGAGAGTATAGATGAAGGCATGGAGAGTATAGATGATGGCAGGGCCAGGGAGAGTATAGATGAAGGCAGGGCCAGGGAGAGTATAGATGATGGCAGGGCCAGGGAGAGTATAGATGATGGCAGGGCCAGGGAGAGTATAGATGAAGGCTGGACCAGGGAGTGTATAGTTGAAGGCGTGGCCAGGGAGAGTATAGTTGAAGGCAGGGCCAGGGAGTGTATAGATTAAGGCAGGACCAGGGAGAGTATAGATGAAGGCAGGACCAGGGAGAGTATAGTTGAAGTCAGGGCCCGGGAGAGTATAGATGAAGGCTGGACCAGGGAGTGTATAGTTGAAGGCAGGACCAGGGAGAGTATAGTTGAAGGCAGGACCAGGGAGTGTATAGATGAAGGCTGGACCAGGGAGTGTATAGTTGAAGGCAGGACCAGGGAGAGTATAGTTGAAGGCAGGACCAGGGAGTGTATAGATGAAGGCTGGACCAGGGAGTGTATAGTTGAAGGCAGGACCAGGGAGAGTATAGTTGAAGGCAGGGCCAGGGAGTGTATAGATGAAGGCAGGACCAGGGAGAGTATAGTTGAAGTCAGGGCCCGGGAGAGTATAGTTGAAGGGAGGGCCAAGGAGAGTATAGATAAAGGAGTCATTGTTCTGCTAAAAGGAGAAAACACTTCCAGGTTATGGAATATGAGGATGAGTTGTTTACAATTGTATGACCATATTTATTTACAAATGAAGCAGGCTGTCTGCATCATTTTTTCATTAATGGGCTCACGATTTCATCATTTCTGAGGAATCATAACATCCTTGTGGATAAACTCAATAACCTGTTTTATTGTTTTGTTTGTAATGAGGGTCACTGTTCCACTCCAAAACACTAGAGTAGGTTTTCAACCATTTTGACAGGAGTGACACACAGGGACATGTTTGGAATGTTTGGAATTCTGATTGATTGAGGAAGTGCCACAGTTAGTGTACGAATTCACTGAAATTAATTTACTTTCTCTGAAATGAATAGAGGAAACATTTATCTGTGTGAAGCAATGTTCTTCTCCACTTCATGTTTTGGATGAAAGGATGAGAAAGCGAGAGGGAGCGAAGTAGAGGACAAGGGAGAGGAGGATGGGGATGAAGGAGAGGAGGAGAGGATAAGGATGAGAGAGAGAAGGAGAGGATGAGGCAGAGGAAGAGAAGAAGAATGATATTCATGTTAATTAAGTGATATTAATTTAAGTCACTCTAATGTGATATTATTTTTGCTTCACTTCACTCTAAAAGCAGTGTTGTGTATTCATGGATACCAATGGAAGCCAGGCTGCTCCCCCCCCAAAACAATTTTTTTTATTTAGCGTTCGTCTCGTTGTGTTTCATACATTTTCTTCACTTTGCCAGAGGCTTAATTTACCTCACCTAAGAAAGCATCTGAGTGAACAAAACCCCTCCCCCTCCGTATGTCTACGCCGTCTATCTGATGCTGTCTGGTCAGAAAGATGATGACGTTGTTGCCGCCCGTAGCATTGGATGCAAGGGAAGCCAGCGAGCAGTTGGCCTCCCTTGATAAAAACATTTATAAAATAATCACCAATCAGCGTTGAGCTTAAATTGAGTGAGCTCAGCTGTGAATGGTCCTGGCACACCAAAAACATAGTGTCAAGGGATGCCAGTTTGGATTGGGCTTCACTCCAATCACATCAAGAGTCAAACGTCATTGAGAGAAACAACTTGAATATTTGCATCTCGTTGTGTTGTTGTCCTCTGGTGGCTAGCTAGCTAGCTAAAATTGTCCCTTTCCTAAATTAGTCATGAAAGGAGATAGGAATTTGGATTTGTGGTTTTACCTAAATCTCCACACTGGCCAATGATTATAAAGGCGATTCTGATGCAACCATTAATTCATACATTGTGGCCCTGGCCAGAGAGGATGGGATGTTCAATATATGTAGCTGGATGTAGAAGTTTAATGTTAACTAGCTAACGTTGTTAATGTTAATGCTAATGTTAACTAGCTAACACCTTTCTACACCTGTTACGTTAGGTTAAAGGTGAACAAATCACCAACTGAGGGGTTACTCATCAAAATCAATGAATATGACACCCTCCCTGTGTTGAGGAACGTATACCACAGTGGTAAGCTGAATCAGCCTTCGCAGCAATGCTCAGTTTTATAATACATCATGCAGGTATTCAGAGAATGACAGGAACAATTTAAAATGTACCTTTTTTTCTTGCAGGCACCTTGACTGACTGTGCCCGCGGGACCACCCAAATGTAGCTATCTCTGTGTGTGTGTGTGTGTGTGTGTGTGTGTGTGTGTGTGTGTGTGTGTGTGTGTGTGTGTGTGTGCGCGCGTTGCCGACGAGAAAGACGTGTCAGCTTTGTAGAAATGTTTTTGTCATAATAAAAATGTATCCCTTTAAATCTCATTTAATTATATCTTGTCAAAATGACTCAGCGTATCAGCTGAGTTAAAGGTTTCACTCAGAGTATCAGCTGAGTTTAAGGTTTGACTCAGTGTATCAGCTGAGTTAAAGGCATGAGTCAGAGTATCAGCTGAGTTAGAGGTTTGACTCAGTGTATCAGCTGAGTTAGAGGTTTGACTCAGTGTATCAGTTGAGTTAAAGGTTTGTCTCAGTGTATCAGCTGAGTTAAAGGTTTGAATCAGTGTATCAGCTGAGTTAAAGGCATGAGTCAGAGTATCAGCTGAGTTAAAGGCATGACTCAGTGTATCAGCTGAGTTAAAGGCATGAGTCAGAGTATCAGCTGAGTTAAAGGCATGACTCAGTGTATCAGCTGAGTTAAAGGCATGACTCAGAGTATCAGCTGAGTTAAAGGCATGACTCAGAGTATCAGCTGAGTTAAAGGCATGACTCAGAGTATCAGCTGAGTTAAAGGCATGACTCAGAGTATCAGCTGAGTTAAAGGCATGACTCAGTGTATCAGCTGAGTTAAAGGCATGAGTCAGAGTATCAGCTGAGTTAAAGGCATGACTCAGTGTATCAGCTGAGTTAAAGGCATGACTCAGAGTATCAGCTGAGTTAAAGGCATGACTCAGAGTATCAGCTGAGTTAAAGGCATGACTCAGAGTATCAGCTGAGTTAAAGGCATGACTCAGAGTTTCAGCTGAGTTAAAGGCATGACTCAGAGTATCAGCTGAGTTAAACGCATGACTCAGTGTATCAGCTGAGGTTTGAATCCACATTTTGTGCCAGAATTTTACGGTAGAGGCAATTCTTGAATGATTTGTATGTTAACTTGTGTCATGTTATTTGTGTCTTGGGATGTTTTGCAGTGTAATTGTGTTTGTGACTTTAGTCGTATTCACGCTTGTCGAGTCGTTTCGGAGCAGTAACATTTTGTTTTGTCACTTGCAATGGTTGTGCAGACAGTCAAAAATACTGTGGGTTATTGGCAGACACCCCTGTTGTCGTTGTGGATCATCCCGGGGCGATGAATAAATAATGCCTGGGACAGACCAGCTCTTGACAGGTCTGTCCCAAAAGACCAGCAGATCGGGGGTGTTTCGCTTTGTGTCCCTGCCAAAACATTCAGGTAACCACACAAGCACAACACACATACACACACTGCCACACGCACAATGAAACACACACACCAACAATGTCAGACATTCGGTGTCCATCTTGACCGGAGCCAAGTACAGTCCAATTAAAAAAACTAAGCAAAAGTCATGCTGCATCACAATGGGAGGATAAGGATTAGAACAGGGAACAAGTAGAGACCTACAGGAAAGTGTTTGACAGGCCTTCAAGTTGCCAGTGTGCTGTCTCAACATGTACTGGCTCATCTCTCTCTCTCTCTTTCTCTCTCTCTCTCTCTCTCTCTCTCTCTCTCTCTCTCTCTCTCTCTCTCTCTCTCTCTTTCTCTCTCTCTCTCTGATCCACTTGTGCTCCAGGCTTTTGGAGGGTTGCAGTATGCTGACAGAGGTTTTAGCAAAAGATAAAGTGGCACTCTAGTCTCCTTCTCACCTCATTTAACTGCTGAATTTCTTTAACAAAAGGCACATCTCAATAGGTGGTCCAGGTATGTCATGACAGGACAAGTGAGCCTTTCCTCTGTTGCTCTCATTTGCTCCTCAAGCAAGGTGGGAGGCCGATGACATCACGGATTCCCATCAGACAAAACTCCTTTAATGTTTACAGTTGTGTAACAAAAAAAAATGTAAAAACTATTTTGCTCAAAAACATATTTTTTTTAACCCTTTAGTGTCTGTACTTTGCTGTATTTAAACTTGGGATATTACTTATCAACAGGAAAAGGCAACTACAGGAGGACGTCTTTACCGAATGAATCCCACTGTAACTCCGGCGCGTTTTGGACGTCAAACCGCTTGTAAAACATGGTGTGTTTGAGCTACAGATTTGTGGGTTGTACCATTGGATTAGTCTATTTCCTCAGCATCCACCATTGGTCTGTGTGATTAATGGGGGCGGAGCTAGAGCAGTGTTTGTGAGACAAGGATGGATCCTGAGGTGGGCCTGGGACCGGGGATATTTTTAACTGAAATGTCTGTAGAGTCCCAATGGTTTGAAAATAACAAACTATTAAAAACGATCTATGAAGGTAAGGGGTTCTACAACATAGACGATCATATGAAATCCCAGGAAACAGTGTCTGTAATACTCTAATGAGCTCACGGGTTTCTGTCACAAACTACAAACTCTGCACAATTGTCCCTTACTAGTTGGAAATTAATTTCCCAGTGAGAGAAAATACATGTATACTTACAGCATTTATATAAATACACTTCTATCAGATTATTGTTTTAACGGACCTTATTTTTTTATTGACAAATTAAAACTCGGCATTTCAACTATTTATGTCAAATTGTTTTTGGGTTCTACTTGTAGTCCCGGTTGTCCTGAAAAGAACATGGTGAAACACTTCACTTTGAGGCTAAATATGAGGACTTGGTCAGGCAGATATATAGAAAAACACTTCACTTTGAGGCTAAATATGAGGACTGGTCAGGCAGATATATAGAAAAACACTTCACTTTGAGACTAAATATGAGGACTGGTCAGGCAGATACATGGTAAAACACTCCACTATGAGGCTAAATATGAGGACTGGTCAGGCAGATATATAGAAAAACACTTCACTTTGAGGCTGAATATGAGGACTTGGTCAGGCAGATATATAGAAAAACACTTCACTTTGAGGCTAAATATGAGGACTGGTCAGGCAGATATATAGAAAAACACTTCACTTTGAGGCTAAATATGAGGACTGGTCAGGCAGATATATAGAAAAACACTTCACTTTGAGGCTAAATATGAGGACTGGTCAGGCAGATACATGGTAAAACACTTCACTTTGAGGCTAAATATGAGGACTGGTCAGGCAGATATATAGAAAAACACTCCACTATGAGGCTAAATATGAGGACTGGTCAGGCAGATATATACTAAAACACTTCACTTTGAGGCTAAATATGAGGACTGGTCAGGCAGATATATAGAAAAACACTTCACTTTGAGGCTAAATATGAGGACTGGTCAGGCAGATATATAGAAAAACACTTCACTTTGAGGCTAAATATGAGGACTGGTCAGGCAGATATATAGAAAAACACTTCACTTTGAGGCTAAATATGAGGACTGGTCAGGCAGATACATAGAAAAACACTTCACTTTGAGGCTAAATATGAGGACTGGTCAGGCAGCTATATAGAAAAACACTTCACTTTGAGGCTAAATATGAGGACTGGTCAGGCAGATACAGAGAAAAACACTTCACTTTGAGGCTAAATATGAGGACTGGTCAGGCAGATATATAGAAAAACACTTCACTTTGAGGCTAAATATGAGGACTGGTCAGGCAGATACAGAGAAAAACACTTCACTTTGAGGCTAAATATGAGGACTGGTCAGGCAGATATATAGAAAAACACTTCACTTTGAGGCTAAACATGAGGACTGGTCAGGCAGATATATAGAAAAACACTTCACTTTGAGGCTAAATATGAGGACTGGTCAGGCAGATACATGGTAAAACACTTCACTTTGAGGCTAAATATGAGGACTGGTCAGGCAGATATATAGAAAAACACTTCACTTTGAGGCTAAATATGAGGACTGGTCAGGCAGATATATAGAAAAACACTTCACTTTGAGGCTAAATATGAGGACTGGTCAGGCAGATATATAGAAAAACACTCCACTATGAGGCTAAATATGAGGACTGGTCAGGCAGATATATAGAAAAACACTTCACTTTGAGGCTAAATATGAGGACTGGTCAGGCAGATATATAGAAAAACACTTCACTTTGAGGCTAAATATGAGGACTGGTCAGGCAGATATATAGAAAAACACTCCACTATGAGGCTAAATATGAGGACTGGTCAGGCAGATATATAGAAAAACACTCCACTATGAGGCTAAATATGAGGACTGGTCAGGCAGATATATAGAAAAACACTTCACTTTGAGGCTAAATATGAGGACTGGTCAGGCAGATATATAGAAAAACACTTCACTTTGAGGCTAAATATGAGGACTGGTCAGGCAGATACATAGAAAAACACTTCACTTTGAGGCTAAATATGAGGACTGGTCAGGCAGATATATAGAAAAACACTTCACTTTGAGGCTAAATATGAGGACTGGTCAGGCAGATATATAGAAAAACACTTCACTTTGAGGCTAAATATGAGGACTGGTCAGGCAGATATATAGAAAAACACTTCACTTTGAGGCTAAATATGAGGACTGGTCAGGCAGATATATAGAAAAACACTTCACTTTGAGGCTAAATATGAGGACTGGTCAGGCAGATACATGGTAAAACACTTCACTTTGAGGCTAAATATGAGGACTGGTCAGGCAGATACATGGTAAAACACTTCACTTTGAGGCTAAATATGAGGACTTGGTCAGGCAGATATATAGAAAAACACTTCACTTTGAGGCTAAATATGAGGACTGGTCAGGCAGATATATAGAAAAACACTTCACTTTGAGGCTAAATATGAGGACTGGTCAGGCAGATATATAGAAAAACACTTCACTTTGAGGCTAAATATGAGGACTGGTCAGCCAGATATATACTAAAACACTTCACTTTGAGGCTAAATATGAGGACTGGTCAGGCAGATATATACTAAAACACTTCACTTTGAGGCTAAATATGAGGACTGGTCAGGCAGATACATGGTAAAACACTTCACTATGAGGCTAAATATGAGGACTGGTCAGGCAGATACATTGTAAAACACTTCACTATGAGGCTAAATATGAGGACTGGTCTGGCATTTCGATGAAAAGCGGATATTTTCTGGTGTCTCAGGACTGAAAGGGTTAAATTAATTTTAGATTTTCAGATTTGGGAATTTATTGATCACATGTAATCTGATTACAAAAAAAAAAAAAACATTGTAAATGTAACTAGTTACGCAAAATCGTTGTAATCAGATTGTAATCTTTTTAAAACTAGATGATTACTTATTGGATTACATCAGAGTTTACGGAAGAAAAAAAAATTCATTATGAAAGTTTTCTGTTTTCTCAGTGAGATTCATTTCAGCTTTGAAACAAGGAGCAAGTTTAAGTTTGTCTGACCGCAAGATAGAGATGACGACACAACCAAATGTGTTTGATGGATCCTTTTTTGCCTTCTTCTAATGCCTCTTAAAGGGAAAGTAATCCCCCCCCCCAAAAAAAAGTAATCAGATTACATTACTACATTTGGGGTAATCCAAAAGTTACGTGACTGATTACAACTTTTGGACAGGTAACTGGTAGCTGTAACATTGGGCAGGAGGTTAGGAAGTGCAGCTCAGTTTCTACCTCATTTTGTGGGCAGTGAGCCTGTCTTTTCTTGAGAGACATGTCTGCCTACGGCGGTCTTTCTCAATAGCAAGGCTATGCTCACTGAGTCTGTACATTTAGAAATAAACCTATCCGACCCTGGTTAAGCACCACTTCCTTCATACCACCGGCAAGAGAGATGGAAACTGCTTATTGACACCATCATCATGAAAGGAAATGAAAATTTGACGTTAACAATGGAACTTCAATAAGGAATATTCATGATAACCCTTGGAATTGGTAAGGTACTGTTCCTGTGTCATTAGGAATATTCATGATAACCCTTGGAATTGGTAAGGTACTGTTCCTGTGTCATTAGGAATATTCATGAAAGCCCTTGGAATTGGTAAGGTACTGTTCCTGTGTCGTTAGGAATATTCACGATAACCCTTGGAATTGGTAAGGTACTGTTCCTGTGTCCTTAGGAATATTCATGAAAGCCCTTGGAATTGGTAAGGTACTGTTCCTGTGTCCTTAGGAATATTCACGATAACCCTTGGAATTGGTAAGGTACTGTTCCTGTGTCATAAGGAATATTCATGATAACCCTTGGAATTGGTAAGGTACTGTTCCTGTGTCGTTAGGAATATTCATGATAACCCTTGGAATTGGTAAGGTACTGTTCCTGTGTCCTTAGGAATATTCATGATAACCCTTGGAATTGGTAAGGTACTGTTCCTGTGTCATTAGGAATATTCACGATAACCCTTGGAATTGGTAAGGTACTGTTCCTGTGTCATTAGGAATATTCATGAAAGCCCTTGGAATTGGTAAGGTACTGTTCCTGTGTCGTTAGGAATATTCACGATAACCCTTGGAATTGGTAAGGTACTGTTCCTGTGTCCTTAGGAATATTCATGAAAGCACTTGGAATTGGTAAGGTACTGTTCCTGTGTCGTTAGGAATATTCATGATAACCCTTGGAATTGGTAAGGTACTGTTCCTGTGTCGTTAGGAATATTCATGATAACCCTTGGAATTGGTAAGGTACTGTTCCTGTGTCCTTAGGAATATTCATGAAAGCCCTTGGAATTGGTAAGGTACTGTTCCTGTGTCCTTAGGAATATTCATGATAACCCTTGGAATTGGTAAGGTACTGTTCCTGTGTCGTTAGGAATATTCATGATAACCCTTGGAATTGGTAAGTTACTGTTCCTGTGTCCTTAGGAATATTCATGATAACTGTTACGGTGCGTGAATGAGGACCCAAAAGCGAATTAACGTAAACAGAGCTTCTTTAATAACAAAACAAAACGTAGGCTCAGATGGACCGGCAGGTTCCGACAGGACAGGACAAGGTTGCAGCAAACATGACGATAGTCTGGTTCAGGCATGAACAACACAAACAAGAATCCGACAAAGACAGGAGCAGAAACAGAGAGAGATATAGAGGACTAATCAGAGGGAAAAAGGGAACAGGTGGGAAAAGGGGTGACGAGGTAGTTAGGAGGAGACAAGGCACAGCTGGGGGAAAGAGGGGGAGAAAAGGTAACCTAACAACGACCAGCAGAGGGAGACAGGGTGAAGGGAAAGGACAGAAACAAGACACAACATGACAGTACATGACAGTACCCCCCCACTCACCGAGCGCCTCCTGGCGCACTCGAGGAGGAAACCTGGCGGCAACGGAGGAAATCATCGATCAGCGCACGGTCCAGCACGTCCCGAGAGGGAACCCAACTCCTCTCCTCAGGACCGTACCCCTCCCAATCTACTAGGTACTGATGACCACGGCCCCGAGGACGCATGTCCAAAATCCTACGGACCCTGTAGATGGGTGCGCCCTCGACAAGGATGGGGGGGGAGGGGGGGAGACGAGCGGGGGCGCGAAGAACGGGCTTGACACAGGAGACATGGAAGACCGGGTGGACGCGACGAAGATATCGCGGAAGAAGAAGTCGAACTGCGACAGGATTAATGATCCGAGAAATACGGAACGGACCAATGAACCGCGGGGTCAACTTGCGAGAAGTGGTCTTAAGGGGAAGGTTCTGAGTGGAGAGCCAAACTCTCTGACCGCGACAATATCTAGGACTCTTAGTTCTACGCTTATTAGCAGCCCTCACAGTCTGCGCCCTATAACGGCAAAGTGCAGACCTGACCCTCTTCCAGGTGCGCTCGCAACGTTGGACAAAAGCCTGAGCGGAGGGGACGCTGGACTCGGCGAACTGAGATGAGAACAGCGGAGGCTGGTACCCGAGGCTACTCTGAAAAGGAGATAGCCCGGTCGCAGACGAAGGAAGCGAGTTGTGGGCGTATTCTGCCCAGGGGAGCTGTTCTGACCAAGACGCAGGGTTGCGAAAAGAAAGACTGCGTAAGATGCGACCAATAGTCTGATTGGCCCGTTCTGCTTGACCGTTAGACTGGGGGTGAAAGCCGGAAGAGAGACTGACGGAAGCCCCAATCAAACGGCAAAACTCCCTCCAAAATTGAGACGTGAATTGCGGACCTCTGTCCGAAACGACGTCTGACGGAAGGCCATGAATTCTGAAAACATTCTCGATGATGATTTGTGCCGTCTCTTTAGCAGAAGGAAGCTTAGCAAGGGGAATAAAATGAGCCGCCTTAGAGAACCTGTCGACAACCGTAAGAATAACAGTCTTCCCCGCTGACGAAGGCAGTCCGGTGACAAAATCTAAGGCGATGTGAGACCACGGTCGAGAGGGAATGGGAAGCGGCCTGAGACGGCCGGCAGGAGGAGAGTTACCGGACTTAGTCTGCGCGCAGACCGAACAAGCAGCCACGAAGCGACGCGTGTCATGCTCCCGGGTGGGCCACCAAAAGCGCTGGCGAATGGAAGCAAGCGTACCCCGAACGCCAGGGTGGCCGGCTAACTTGGCAGAGTGAGCCCACTGAAGAACGGCCAGACGAGTAGGAACGGGAACGAAAAGAAGGTTCCTGGGACAAGCGCGCGGCGACGGAGTTTGAGTGAGTGCTTGCTTTACCTGCCTCTCAATTCCCCAGACAGTCAACCCGACAACACGCCCCTCAGGGAGAATCCCCTCGGGGTCAGTGGAGGCTACTGAAGAACTGAAGAGACGAGATAAAGCATCAGGCTTGGTGTTCTTAGAGCCCGGACGATAAGAAATCACGAACTCGAAACGAGCGAAAAACAGCGCCCAGCGCGCCTGACGCGCATTAAGTCGTTTGGCAGAACGGATGTACTCAAGGTTCCTATGGTCAGTCCAAACGACAAAAGGAACGGTCGCCCCCTCCAACCACTGTCGCCATTCGCCTAGGGCTAAGCGGATGGCGAGCAGTTCGCGGTTTCCCACATCATAGTTACGTTCCGACGGCGACAGGCGATGAGAAAAATACGCGCAAGGGTGGACCTTGTCGTCAGAGAAGGAGCGCTGAGAAAGAATGGCTCCCACGCCCACCTCTGACGCGTCAACCTCGACAATGAACTGTCTAGAGACGTCAGGTGTAACAAGGATAGGTGCGGATGTAAAACGATTCTTGAGGAGATCAAAAGCTCCCTGGGCGGAAACGGACCACTTAAAGCACGTCTTGACAGAAGTAAGGGCTGTGAGAGGGGCTGCCACCTGACCGAAATTACGGATGAAACGACGATAGAAGTTCGCGAAGCCGAGAAAGCGCTGCAACTCGACGCGTGACTTAGGGACGGGCCAATCAATGACAGCTTGGACCTTAGCGGGATCCATCTTAATGCCTTCAGCGGAAATAACAGAACCGAGAAATGTGACGGAGGAGGCATGAAAAGAGCACTTCTCAGCCTTCACAAAAAGACAATTCTCTAAAAGGCGCTGGAGGACACGTCGAACGTGCTGAACATGAATCTGGAGTGACGGTGAAAAAATCAGGATATCGTCAAGGTAAACGAAAACAAAGATGTTCAGCATGTCTCTCAGGACATCATTGACTAATGCCTGAAAGACAGCTGGAGCGTTAGCGAGGCCGAAAGGAAGAACCCGGTATTCAAAGTGCCCTAACGGAGTGTTAAACGCCGTCTTCCACTCGTCCCCCTCCCTGATGCGCACGAGATGGTAAGCGTTACGAAGGTCCAACTTAGTGAAAAACCTGGCTCCCTGCAGGATCTCGAAGGCTGAAGACATAAGAGGAAGCGGATAACGATTCTTCACTGTTATGTCATTCAGCCCTCGATAATCTATGCAGGGGCGCAGGGACCCGTCCTTCTTCTTAACAAAAAAAAAACCCCGCTCCGGCGGGAGAGGAGGAGGGGACTATGGTACCGGCGGCAAGAGCTACAGACAAATAATCTTCGAGAGCCTTACGTTCGGGAGCCGACAGAGAGTATAGTCTACCCCGGGGGGGAGTGGTTCCCGGAAGGAGATCAATACTACAATCATATGACCGGTGTGGAGGAAGAGAGGTGGCCCTGGACCGACTGAACACCGTGCGCAGATCGTGATATTCCTCCGGCACCCCTGTCAAATCACCAGGCTCCTCCTGTGAAGAAGAGACAGAGGAAACAGGAGGGATAGCAGACATTAAACATTTCACATGACAAGAGACGTTCCAGGAGAGGATAGAATTACTAGACCAATTAATGGAAGGATTATGACAAACTAGCCAGGGATGGCCCAAAACAACAGGTGTAAAAGGTGAACGAAAAATTAAAAAATAAATGGTTTCGCTATGATTACCAGAAACAGTGAGGGTTAAAGGTAGCGTCTCACGCTGAATCCTGGGGAGAGGACTACCATCCAGGGCGAACAAGGCCGTGGACTCCCTTAACTGTCTGAGAGGAATGTCATGTTCCCGAGCCCAGGTCTCGTCCATAAAACAGCCCTCAGCCCCAGAGTCTATTAAGGCACTGCAGGAAGCTGACGAACCGGTCCAGCGTAGATGGACCGACAAGGTAGTGCAGGATCTTGAAGGAGAGACAGGAGTAGTAGCGCTCACCAGTAGCCCTCCGCTTACTGATGAGCTCTGGCTTTTACTGGACATGAAGTGACAAAATGACCAGTAGAACCGCAATAGAGACAGAGGCGGTTGGTGATTCTCCGTTCCCTCTCCTTAGTCGAGATGCGGATACCTCCCAGCTGCATAGGCTCAGCACCCGAGCCGGCAGAGGAAGATGGTAGTGATGCGGAGAGGGGGGCAACGGAGAACGCGAGCTCCTTTCCACGAGCTCGGTGACGAAGATCAACCCGTCGCTCAATGCGAATAGCGAGTTCAATCAAGGAATCCACGCTGGAAGGGACCTCCCGGGAGAGAATCTCATCCTTTACCTCTGCGCGGAGACCCTCCAGAAAACGAGCGAGCAAAGCCGGCTCGTTCCAGCCACTGGAGGCAGCAAGAGTGCGAAACTCAATAGAGTAGTCTGTTATGGATCGATTACCCTGACATAGGGAAGACAGGGCCCTGGAAGCCTCCTCCCCAAAAACAGATCGATCAAAAACCCGTATCATCTCCTCCTTAAAGTCCTGATACTGGTTAGTACACTCAGCCCTTGCCTCCCAGATTGCCGTGCCCCACTCACGAGCCCGTCCAGTAAGGAGAGATATGACGTAGGCGACACGAGCAGTGCTCCTGGAGTAAGTGTTGGGCTGGAGAGAAAACACAATATCACACTGGGTGAGGAACGAGCGGCATTCAGTGGGCTCCCCAGAGTAACACGGCGGGTTATTGATTCTGGGCTCCGGAGATTCGAAAGCCCTGGAAGTGGCCGGTGGATCGAGGCGGAGATGGTGAACCTGTTCTGTGAGGTTGGAGACTTGGGTGGCCAGGGTCTCAACGGCATGTCGAGCAGCAGACAATTCCTGCTTGTGTCTGCCTAGCATCGCTCCCTGGATCTCGACGGCTGAGTGGAGAGGATCCGAAGTCGCTGGGTCCATTCTTGGTCGGATTCTTCTGTTACGGTGCGTGAATGAGGACCCAAAAGCGAATTAACGTAAACAGAGCTTCTTTAATAACAAAACAAAACGTAGGCTCAGATGGACCGGCAGGTTCCCGACAGGACAGGACAAGGTTGCAGCAAACATGACGATAGTCTGGTTCAGGCATGAACAACACAAACAAGAATCCGACAAAGACAGGAGCAGAAACAGAGAGAGATATAGAGGACTAATCAGAGGGAAAAAGGGAACAGGTGGGAAAAGGGGTGACGAGGTAGTTAGGAGGAGACAAGGCACAGCTGGGGGAAAGAGGGGGAGAAAAGGTAACCTAACAACGACCAGCAGAGTGAGACAGGGTGAAGGGAAAGGACAGAAACAAGACACAACATGACAGTACATGACAATAACCCTTGGAATTGGTAAGGTACTGTTCCTGTGTCATTAGGAATATTCACGATAACCCTTGGAATTGGTAAGGTACTGTTCCTGTGTCCTTAGGAATATTCATGAAAGCCCTTGGAATTGGTAAGGTACTGTTCCTGTGTCCTTAGGAATATTCATGATAACCCTTGGAATTGGTAAGGTACTGTTCCTGTGTCGTTAGGAATATTCATGATAACCCTTGGAATTGGTAAGGTAGTGTTCCTGTGTCGTTAGGAATATTCATGATAACCCTTGGAATTGGTAAGGTACTGTTCCTGTGTCATTAGGAATATTCATGATAACCCTTGGAATTGGTAAGGTACTGTTCCTGTGTCATTAGGAATATTCATGATAACCCTTGGAATTGGTAAGGTAGTGTTCCTGTGTCGTTAGGAATATTCATGATAACCCTTGGAATTGGTAAGGTACTGTTCCTGTGTCATTAGGAATATTCATGAAAGCCCTTGGAATTGGTAAGGTACTGTTACTGTGTCGTTAGGAATATTCATGATAACCCTTGGAATTGGTAAGGTACTGTTCCTGTGTCATTAGGAATATTCATGAAAGCCCTTGGAATTGGTAAGGTACTGTTCCTGTGTCGTTAGGAATATTCATGATAACCCTTGGAATTGGTAAGGTACTGTTCCTGTGTCATTAGGAATATTCATGATAACCCTTGGAATTGGTAAGGTACTGTTCCTGTGTCCTTAGGAATATTCATGATAACCCTTGGAATTGGTAAGGTACTGTTCCTGTGTCGTTAGGAATATTCATGATAACCCTTGGAATTGGTAAGGTACTGTTCCTGTGTCGTTAGGAATATTCATGATAACCCTTGGAATTGGTAAGGTACTGTTCCTGTGTCATTAGGAATATTCACGATAACCCTTGGAATTGGTAAGGTACTGTTCCTGTGTCATTAGGAATATTCATGAAAGCCCTTGGAATTGGTAAGGTACTGTTCCTGTGTCGTTAGGAATATTCATGATAACCCTTGGAATTGGTAAGGTACTGTTCCTGTGTCATTAGGAATATTCATGATAACCCTTGGAATTGGTAAGGTACTGTTCCTGTGTCGTTAGGAATATTCATGATAACCCTTGGAATTGGTAAGGTACTGTTCCTGTGTCGTTAGGAATATTCATGATAACCCTTGGAATTGGTAAGGTACTGTTCCTGTGTCGTTAGGAATATTCATGATAACCCTTGGAATTGGTAAGGTACTGTTCCTGTGTCCTTAGGAATATTCATGATAACCCTTGGAATTGGTAAGGTACTGTTCCTGTGTCCTTAGGAATATTCATGATAACCCTTGGAATTGGTAAGGTACTGTTCCTGTGTCGTTAGGAATATTCATGATAACCCTTGGAATTGGTAAGGTACTGTTCCTGTGTCCTTAGGAATATTCATGATAACCCTTGGAATTGGTAAGGTACTGTTCCTGTGTCGTTAGGAATATTCATGATCACCCTTGGAATTGGTAAGGTACTGTTCCTGTGTCGTTAGGAATATTCATGATAACCCTTGGAATTGGTAAGGTACTGTTCCTGTGTCGTTAGGAATATTCATGATAACCCTTGGAATTGGTAAGGTACTGTTCCTGTGTTGTTAGGAATATTCATGATAACCCTTGGAATTGGTAAGGTACTGTTCCTGTGTCCTTAGGAATATTCATGATAACCCTTGGAATTGGTAAGGTACTGTTCCTGTGTCCTTAGGAATATTCATGATAACCCTTGGAATTGGTAAGGTACTGTTCCTGTGTCGTTAGGAATATTCATGATAACCCTTGGAATTGGTAAGGTACTGTTCCTGTGTCCTTAGGAATATTCATGATAACCCTTGGAATTGGTAAGGTACTGTTCCTGTGTCGTTAGGAATATTCATGATAACTCTTGGAATTGGTAAGGTACTGTTCCTGTGTCCTTAGGAATATTCATGAAAGCCCTTGGAATTGGTAAGGTACTGTTCCTGTGTCATTAGGAATATTCATGATAACCCTTGGAATTGGTAAGGTACTGTTCCTGTGTCATTAGGAATATTCATGATAACCCTTGGAATTGGTAAGGTACTGTTCCTGTGTCCTTAGGAATATTCATGATAACCCTTGGAATTGGTAAGGTACTGTTCCTGTGTCCTTAGGAATATTCATGATAACCCTTGGAATTGGTAAGGTACTGTTCCTGTGTCGTTAGGAATATTCATGATAACCCTTGGAATTGGTAAGGTACTGTTCCTGTGTCCTTAGGAATATTCATGATAACCCTTGGAATTGGTAAGGTACTGTTCCTGTGTCATTAGGAATATTGATGATAACCCTTGGAATTGGTAAGGTACTGTTCCTGTGTCATTAGGAATATTCATGATAACCCTTGGAATTGGTAAGGTACTGTTCCTGTGTCATTAGGAATATTCATGATAACCCTTGGAATTGGTAAGGTACTGTTCCTGTGTCATTAGGAATATTCATGATAACCCTTGGAATTGGTAAGGTACTGTTCCTGTGTCGTTAGGAATATTCATGATAACCCTTGGAATTGGTAAGGTACTGTTCCTGTGTCGTTAGGAATATTCATGATAACCCTTGGAATTGGTAAGGTACTGTTCCTGTGTCCTTAGGAATATTCACGATAACCCTTGGAATTGGTAAGGTACTGTTCCTGTGTCGTTAGGAATATTCACGATAACCCTTGGAATTGGTAAGGTACTGTTCCTGTGTCCTTAGGAATATTCATGATAACCCTTGGAATTGGTAAGGTACTGTTCCTGTGTCGTTAGGAATATTCACGATAACCCTTAGAATTGGTAAGGTACTTTTTCATTTTGTCGGGAAAAGGCAGCTGTTGCTTTTCATGCATTAACTTCACATTGTTTCTGGGTGTAGGTTCACTCATTTGACCAAATTGAATATGAATTTCTGTGATATCCATTTTGTACCCTAATCAGCCTGTGTTTGCGTCCTGCTGGTTTGAGTCCCATTGAATCAATCTTAGCATGCTAACACAGGTTTTACAAGAGATATTTGCTATTCTTAATGTGACTCAGACTGATACTGCACTGCTGCTATTTTAAGCACACACAGAACACACACACACTCCTACACACACACACACTCCTACACACACACACACACACACACACTCCTACACACACATACACACGCAGACGCACACACACACACAGATGGCTACTTTCACAGACATTAGGGTAAATTCAACATTCACATTTTATGGGGGCAAAAAGGAAAGGGGGAAGAGAGGAACGAAGAGGAGTAAATTCAGTTAGTGAAAAAAGAAAGAGGGAAGAGAGGAACGAAGAGGAGTAAATTCAGTTAGTGAAAAAAGAAAGAGGGAAGAGAGGAACGAAGAGGAGTAAATTCAGTTAGTGAAAAAAGAAAGAGGGAAGAGAGGAACGAAGAGGAGTAAATTCAGTTAGTGATATATACAAACGATATACAATAACACAGAGGACAACCTCCAAAACCACATGCTACATGCATCTGACAATATACAAATGATATACAATAACACAGAGGACAACCTCCAAAACCACATGCTACATGCATCTGACAATATACAAATGATATACAATAACACAGAGGACAACCTCCAAAACCACATGCTACATGCATCTGACAATATACAAATGATATACAATAACACAGAGGACAACCTTCAAAACCACATGCTACATGCATCTGACAATATACAAATGATATACAATAACACAGAGGACAACCTCCAAAACCACATGCTACATGCATCTGACAATATACAAATGATATACAATAACACAGAGGACAACCTCCAAAACCACATGCTACATGCATCTGACAATATACAAATGATATACAATAACACAGAGGACAACCTCCAAAACCACATGCTACATGCATCTGACAATATACAAATGATATACAATAACACAGAGGACAACCTCCAAAACCACATGCTACATGCATCTGACAATATACAAATGATATAGAATAACACAGAGGACAACCTCCAAAACCACATGCTACATGCATCTGACAATATACAAATGATATACAATAACACAGAGGACAACCTCCAAAACCACATGCTACATGCATCTGACAATATACAAATTATATAGAATAACACAGAGGACAACCTTCAAAACCACATGCTACATGCATCTGACAATATACAAACTATATACAATAACACAGAGGACAACCTTCAAAACCACATGCTACATGAATCTGACAATATACAAACGCTATACAATAACACAGAGGACAACCTCCAAAACCACATGCTACATGCGTCTGACAATATACAAATGATATACAATAACACAGAGGACAACCTCCAAAACCACATGCTACATGCGTCTGACAATATACAAATGATATACAATAACACAGAGGACAACCTCCAAAACCACATGCTACATGCGTCTGACAATATACAAATGATATACAATAACACAGAGGACAACCTCCAAAACCACATGCTACATGCGTCTGACAATATACAAATGATATACAATAACACAGAGGACAACCTCCAAAACCACATGCTACATGCATCTGACAATATACAAATGATATACAATAACACAGAGGACAACCTCCAAAACCACATGCTACATGCGTCTGACAATATACAAATGATATACAATAACACAGAGGACAACCTCCAAAACCAAACCAAAAACTAACCAATAAGTTGTAAAGAGGGCACAACAGCACATTTTCCCCCGACAGGGGACAGAAAAGATTTGGCATGGTTCCCCAGATCCTCAAAAAGTTCTACAGCTGCACCATCGAGAGCATCACCGCCTGATATGGCAACAACTCAGCATCCAGCTCAGTAAGGCGCTACAGAGGGTAGTGTGCTCTGCCCAGTACATCACTGCCACCAAATTTCCTGTATCCAGGACCTCCAGTACTGGTCAAAAGTCTGGAAACACCTACTCATTCCTGGGTTCTTCTTTATTTTCAGTATTTTCTACATTGTAGAATAATAGTGAAGACATCAAAACTATGAAATAACACATATGGAATCATGTAGTAACCAAAAAATTGTTAAAAGCATCTAAATATTTTTTTATCTAAAAAATCCAAATATTCTTTGAAAGTAGCCACCCTTTGCCGGGATGACAGCTTTGCACACTCTTGGCATTCTCTCAACCAGCTTTATGAGGTAGTCACATGGAATGCATTTCAATTAACAGATCTGCCGTGTTAAAAGTTAATTTGTTTAATTTATTTTCTTCCATAAGTCCATATTATCGCAAGAACAGCTCAAATAAGTAAAGAGAAATGATAGTCCATCATTACTTTAAGACATGAAGATCAGTCAATGCAGAAAATCTGAAGAACTTTGAAAGTTTCTTCAAATTTAGTCGCAAAAACCATGAAGTACTATGATGAAAGTGGCTCTCATGAAGACCGCCACAGGAAAGGAAGACCCAGAGTTACCTCTGCTGCAGAGGATACGTTCATTAGAGTTACCTTTCTCAGAAACTGCAAACCCAAATAAATGCTTCACAGAGTTCAAATTACAGACACATCTCAACATCAACTGTTCAGAGGAGACTGCGTTAATCAGGCCGCTGTGCACTTAATCACCATGTGAAGTTCAGCATGACTTATTTCATCTGTCTATAAACTCTTCATGACTTATTTCATCTGTCTATAAACTCTTCATGACTTATTTCATCTGTCTATAAACTCTTCATGACTTATTTCATCTGTCTATAAACTCTTCGTGACTTATTTCATCTGTCTATAAACTCTTCATGACTTATTTCATCTGTCTATAAACTCTTCATGACTTATTTCATCTGTCTATAAACTCTTCATGACTTATTTCATCTGTCTATAAACTCTTCATGACTTATTTCATCTGTCTATAAACTCTTCATGACTTATTTCATCTGTCTATAAACTCTTCATGACTTATTTCATCTGTCTATAAACTCTTCATGACTTATTTCATCTGTCTATAAACTCTTCGTGACTTATTTCATCTGTCTATAAACTCTTCATGACTTATTTCATCTGTCTATAAACTCTTCATGACTTATTTCATCTGTCTATAAACTCTTCATGACTTATTTCATCTGTCTATAAACTCTTCATGACTTATTTCATCTGTCTATAAACTCTTCATGACTTATTTCATCTGTCTATAAACTCTTCATGACTTATTTCATCTGTCTATAAACTCTTCATGACTTATTTAATCTGTCTATAAACTCTTCATGACTTATTTCATCTGTCTATAAACTCTTCGTGACTTATTTCATCTGTCTATAAACTCTTCATGACTTATTTCATCTGTCTATTAACTCTTCATGACTTATTTCATCTGTCTATAAACTCTTCGTGACTTATTTCATCTGTCTATAAACTCTTCATGACTTATTTCATCTGTCTATAAACTCTTCGTGACTTATTTCATCTGTCTATAAACTCTTCATGACTTATTTCATCTGTCTATAAACTCTTCATGCTTTTCCACATGGTGTGGCAGTAGGCGTGGTGGGTAGTCCAAGTTTACTTCGACATGATGGATAATATATCAATATTCACCCAGAACTGCATTTTCCTTCGCAATTGTTGCATACTCTGATCCACAGACAATTATCCTACCTTGTTTAGCACATTTAGCTTTGTGGACATTAGGACATCTTGCCAGTAAATTTGCTGTTTCAATCAGGCTTGTCCTGGGTTTTTATTATGTGTCGTGTAATTCATCTGCATGAAATGGTTGGATGGAAACCTGGCTACTGTCAGACGCAAATATTTTTTCCCGCAAAAAGGAACAAGCAATTTATTTCCCTCTTACTACCTGTGTCAGTAAACATGTTTTAAACGTGGATCATAGCAGCTAACAACGTGCTGCAGGAGATATTTTCAGTCCATTCCTCAAGACTGGAGACAGATTGAATTAGTGTCAAACGCAGCTGTGTGGGATTCTACCTTGTATTTCTAGATGGCTGGTCTGCAGTACACGGCAGGTAGTGCCAGAGCTACAGGTCTACAGCAGACAGCAGGTAGTGACAGAACTACAGGTCTACAGTTGACAGCAGGTAGTGAAGGACTACAGGTCAACAACAGACAGCTGGTAGTAGTGACATAACTACAGGTCTACAGCAGGTAGTAGTGACAGAACTACAGGTCTACAGCAGGTAGTGACAGAACTACAGGTCTACAGTTGACAGCAGGTAGTGAAGGACCACAGGTCAACAACAGACAGCAGGTAGTAGTGACATAACTACAGGTCTACAGCAGGTAGTAGTGACAGAACTACAGGTCTACAGCAGGTAGTGACAGAACTACAGGTCTACAGCAGGTAGCGACAGAACTACAGGTCTACAGCAGGTAGTGACAAAACAACAGGTCTACAGCAGGTAGTGACAGAACTATAGGTCTACAGCAGGTAGTGAGTGACAAAACGACAGGTCTACAGCAGGTAGTGACAGAACTACAGGTCTACAGCAGGTAGCGACAGAACTATAGGTCTACAGCAGGTAGTGAGTGACAAAACGACAGGTCTACAGCAGGTAGCGACAGAACTACAGGTCTACAGCAGGTAGTGACAAAACTACAGGTCTACAGCAGGTAGTGACAGAACTACAGGTCTACAGCAGACAGCAAGTAGTGACAAAAGTACAGGTCTACAACAGACAGCAGGTAGTGACAGAACTACAGGTCTACAACAGACAGCAGGTAGTGACAGAACTACAGGTCTACAACAGACAGTAGGTAGTGACAGAACGACAGGTCTACAGCAGACAGCAAGTAGTGACAAAAGTACAGGTCTACAGCAGACAGCAGATAGTGACAGAGCACTTTCCCCCATTAATGACTCCTATTTTGTGTGCATCCCAAATCCTACTAAATGGCACACTATTCCCTTCATAGTGTAGAACTTTTGTGAGGGAATAGTGTGCCATTGGGTAGAGGACCAAATTGGACTTCCTGTACAGAACTCTGACAGCTTGTTTTAAGGCCAACCTGTATGATTCACAGCCGCTCTTTGCCTTGCTGTCTCCCCTGCGTGGTTTCTTTCTGTTCTGAATGTTTTCTCTCCTCTCGTTTTTTGTTTTGTTTTTTATTTTGAAAAGTACAGCTGCAGATATTGTCTTTGTTTATTGACAGTTTTATTGAATAAGGGTTGGGGTGGTTTTAAACGTAAAAGCAATCAGATATTTTTTTTTTATCGCTTCCAGATTGGTGCTGCTTTTGGCAGCTAGTGCACCCATATTACAAAATAAAATATTGGTTTCCTTACCCTGTAAACAGTTTATGGATATAGGTATAAGCAAATCATGTTTTGGTTTTACATCCCTAGCACTGTTTCCAAATGCTAACGTTTTAGAATTTGTGGCACCAATACAATTTAAGCCATGGTACAGAAATTATTTTAGTTTTTAAATCAAATTAGCAGACTGGTTCTTTATAGAACGTTTAAAAAAAAAAACCTTTTAAAGCAGCAATTTATTTACCAGCAAATTTACATTTGGGGATCGGACATGATGCAGACAATTGCATCAATGCAAACCACGATCTATCTCCAATATAAAAGCGGATCTACCACCTCAACCACCTTTATTTTATTTTTTTATAAATAAATGGCAATCAGCAGTTGAAACAATAATAAAGCCCGTTTAGGTGAAAACCTGAGAGATGGGGCTGGAGAAATGCAACCCCTATCAAATTCATAGACAGAGCTATGGATGAAAAGACTGACCATCCATGAGATCACAACTACAGTTTTAACCATGTTTTGAGGCCATATAGTGCTTGTTTACATTAACATTGTTTACAAACATTGGAATAAAACAAGCTAATATTGTGGGTTCTGACCATTGAACTGAGCTAATGAAGCATTTAAAAGTTAAATTTTTTAAAGAATCAATTGGCACATAACATGAATTTACATGTCTAAAAATGTATGTTCCAGCTGCCTACTGGACCCTATTCCAACTAAACTACTGAAAGAGCTGCTTCCTGTGCTTGGCCCTCCTATGTTGAACATAATAAACGGCTCTCTATCCACCGGATGTGTACCAAACTCACTAAAAGTGGCAGTAATAAAACCTCTCTTGAAAAAGCCAAACCTTGACCCATAGCCTGGTCCCTCTCTAGGTTTCTTCCTAGGTTTTGGCCTTTCTAGGGAGTTTTTCCTAGCCATTGTGCTTCTACACCTGCATTGCTTGCTGTTTGGGGTTTTAGGCTGGGTTTCTGTACAGCACTTTGAGATATCAGCTGATGTACGAAGGGCTATATGAATTAATTTGATTTGATTTGATATGTAGCAAACTGCAGATAGTCCCTTTAAGATTCCTGTCGTAAACAAGGTTGAAGTAATCCTGCACTTTACATTTCCAACGTCTTGTATTTCTGTAATTCTCTGTAATTCTCTCTTTCTTTCTCTCTCTCTGACGACCTGAGCCATGGGACCATGCCTCAGGACTACCTGGCATGATGACTCCTTGCTGTCCCCAGTCCACCTGGCCGTGCTGCTGCTCCAGTTTCAACTGTTCTGCCTGCGGCTATGGAACCCTGACCTGTTCACCGGACATGCTACCTGTCCCAGACCTGCTGCTTTCAACTCTCTAGAGACAGAAGGAGCGGTAGAGATACTCTGAATGATCGGCTATGAAAAGCCAACTGATATTTACTCCTGAGGTGCTGACTTGCTGCACCCTTGACAACCACTGTGATTATTATAATTTGACCTTGCTGGTCATTTATGAACATTTGAACATCTTGGCTATGTTCTGTTAAAATCTCCACCTGGCACAGCCAGAAGAGGACTGGCCCACCCCTCAGAGCCTGGTTCCTCACTAGGTTTCTTCCTAGGTTCTGGCCTTTCTAGGGAGTTTTTTCTAGCCACCGTGCTTCAACACCTGCATTGCTTGCTGTTTGGAGTTTAGGCTGGGTTTCTGTACAGCACTTTGAGATATCAGCTGATGTAAGAAGGGCTATATAAATACATTTGATTTGATTTGTATTTAAACTTCCTTCATCGATGTTTCCTTTTGAACAGTTACATGTGATATCGTTAATGACCCTCTCTCACGAGACTCATTTAGAACTAATTACCAGAAAGACATGAGAGAAGAGCTTCATGTTAAAATTACTTTCATTTTCATCCACCTCTCTCTCTCTCTCTCTCTCTCTCTCTCTCTCTCTCTCTCTCTCTCTCTCTCTCTCTCTCTCTCTCTCTCTCTCTCTCTCTCTCTCTCTCTCTCTCTCTCTCTCTCTCTCTCTCTCTCTCTCTCTCTCTCTCTCTCTCTCTCTCTCTCTCTCTCTCTCTCTCTCTCTCTCTCTCTCTCTCTCTCTCTCTCTCTCTCTCTCTCTCTCTCTCTCTCTCTCTCTCTCTCTCTCTGTGTGTTTTAGTGGATTTGGTTATCTATCATCTCAACAACAACATTGTCAAACACTCCAGCCACCCTAGTCATAGAATGTTCTGTCTGCTTCCACAGGGCAAGTGTCTTCTAAACATCTTCTACCCCTAAGCAATAAGACTCCTAAACACCTGGCTAATTTGATTTATATCGACCAAAGCTTTAACCATTAGTTGGGATACTCTACCTAGCCGAAGGTGAGCCAATGCTAACGATCCTTGTCTTAGATAACATAGGCAGTGTAGGTTTATAACATGATAATTTACTGGTTTCCAAAATTATTGTGGGTTACTTGTAATGGCGTGATCAGATGTCGTTATTCCAAACAGACTTCAGTTGATAAACTCACGTCATTCTATTGAGTCAGAGTTACAACAGTATGAAGTCTACTCTGACTAAGAACTTAGGTATAAGACACTAATTAAAAAAAAAAGAACCAGTCAAAATTAACCAATCTCTGTGTCTGCCTCATGCAGTCTCCGGGCAGGATTTGGAGTGAAGTAGCTTGCAGAGCTTTTGTCGTCCTGTGGTGCAGACTGGGTAGCAGATTAGAGCCTCATCGCCACTGTGCCTAAGGGGAAACAGAAGAAGAAGAAGACTGTGGAGACAGTCAGAGTAAAAACATAGACTCTCTCTTCATGTCCCTATGCAAGATGGTACTCACTACTCACTGTGTGTGTGTCAGAGATAATGGCTGATAAATCACAGCTGTTGGATGCATTGTCTATTATCTATCCTGTTGCCTAGACAATTGATCCCTACCTCATTTACCCTGCACCCTTGCGTATTGACTAGGGAAAGGGGGATAGCTAGTCAGCTGTACATCTGAAATGTGTCATCCACATTTAACCCAACCCCTCTGAATCAGAGAGGCTGCCTTAATCAACATCCACATCTTCAGCGCCTGGGGTACAGTGGGTTAACTGTCTTGCTCAGGGGCAGAACGACAGATTTTTATCTTGTCAGCTCGGGGGGGATTTGATCTAGCAACGTTTCGGTTACTGGCCCAACATTCTAACCACTAGGCTACCTACCACCTCAGGTACTGGTACTCTGTGTATATAGCAAAGTTATCATCAATCTTTGCGTATTTATTTTTTTGTGATAACATTTTTTTATTATTATCATTATCCTTAGATTTGTTATTTTATTCTGCGTTGTTGGGAAAAGGCCCGTAAGCATTTCACTGGTAGTCTACACATGTTGTTTACTAAACATGTGACAATTAAATTTGATTGGATTTGAGATAAATGGAGAGGGAAATAGAGAGCAGAACGACGAGAACAAACTCACATCATCGACCAGGGAGGAATTGGCTGAATGGAAGCTGTCAGAGCTGAGGGACACCGTCCTGACATGTCTCTCCTGGGACTTAACACCTGGAAATGTGACTCTCCCCATGGGGGGGGGGGGGGGGGGGGGGTGATGTCTTAACTCAACAGGAAGGACCTGTATTTTACTGGGGCCCACTTCTCTGAAGAGATGACCTGTTTCTGTCACACCCCTCTTTTTCCCATCCGCCTCTCCCACTTCAATCTCTCTTTTTCTTTCTCTCACTCTCTCTCTCACTCTCTGTCTTCTGTTACCATGGTGATCATCTTCTATGGAAGATTTATAAAGGGGCTAGGTAGGGGGTAGAGGTTCAGAGGTCATGACATCCTTCGTGTTTGCCTCTCGTTTCTATCTTCTTCTTTCTTGTTCTAGTCTGAAAGAGAAACTTGGTGTCCTACCCTTGGATGGTGCAAGTGTCATACTCACTGGGCTGGGGTCAGCGAGCTATTGGAAAATGTATTACCATTTTGAGGCTTTAGATATAAACAGTCCAATTCATTACTGACTCAGAGTCAGTGCCAGGGCCATTTGTTTTTTTACAAAGCCACAGTTGATGACCTAGTCAAAGCTTTAAAATAAAAATATGAGTTGGCCGAAGTGTAGGAGATCAAACTGACAGAATCTGTCTGACGCATAAAAGATGAATGAGAGAGAGAGATAGAGAGAGAGAGACAGACAGACAGAGAGAGGGGGGAGGGGAGAGAGAGAGGGGGAGAGGAAGAGGGAGAGGGAGAGGGAGAGGGAGAGGGAGAGGGAGAGAGAGAGAGAGAAAGACAGAGAGAGAGAGGGGGGAGAGGGGAGAGAGAGAGATAGAGAGAGAGAGAGAGAGAGAGAGAGAGAGAGAAAGACAGAGAGAGAGAGAGGGGGGGGGGGTCCAGGGGAAGGGAAGTGAGAAGAAAACATAGAGGAGCTGAACTTTCAAGATTCATGAAAGAGAGAGGAGGGAAAAAAACGAGGGTGGAGGAGGGGGCTCGATGTGTGAGCCTGCAATACTGATCAAAGCCGAGATGAGACCGAGAGAGGGAGGGGTATGGAGGAAGAGAGGGAAAGAAGAGAGAGACAGTGGGACAGAGGGACAGAGGGGGAGATGTCTGCAAGTGAAGGGGAAGTGATCAAAGGAGAGATGAGACAGATAGAGAGAAGGAGGGAGGGAGGGAGGGAGGGAGGGAGGGAGGGAGGGAGGGAGGGAGGGAGGGAGGGGAAACAGAGAAAGAGAACCAAAGGCAGTCGCAGAGATAGCACCTTTCATATTCCTACCGATTACTGGAAACTGGTGTGTAATGTGCACCCATGCCCTTCTAATTACTGGAAACTGGTGTGTATTGTATACCCATGCCGGTGTTGTGTGTGTGCCTGTCTGTAGCTTAATTTTACATTCATGATTCCCCCTCCTTTTCCAGAACTTTGCGTTCACCCAGTAGGTGGGAGTCGGCCTCGCACATGGTGCAACCCCCCCATTGCGCCTTGTTACCCCGATCGTGCTGGCGCGGTCGAGGAACTGTCAATTGAACTTCCACTGTCGTAATGCGTTTCACTATTACCTCATCTGCCTGGGTTGCCTGACTAATGAGCACACGCCAGCCGAGGCCAAACGAGGAGCTGGGAAAGTTTAATAAATATATATCTCTCTCCGTGGTAGCGAGGGAAGACATTCGCATTTTACTGTTTTTAATGTTTTTATTTTGGTCTTGGCATGATATATACAAGATTGAAATGTAAAAAATGATAATATATGTCTATATATGTATATATATATATATATATATATATATACACGAGAAAAAAATATATACTTATATGTACTATATATACTTATACATACTTATATATACTTATAAATACTATATATACTTATATATACTTATATATACTTATACATACTATATATACTTATATATACTTATATATATACTTATACATACTATATGTACTATATATACTTATACATACTGTATATACTTATATATACTTATACATACTTATATGTACTATATATACTTCTATATACTTGTACATACTATATGTACTATATATACTTATACATACTGTATATACTTATATATACTTATACATACTTATATGTACTATATATACTTATATATACTTATACATACGATATGTACTATATATACTTATACATACTGTATATACTTATATATACTTATGCATACTTATATGTACTATATATACTTATATATACTTATACATACTATATGTACTATATATACTTATACATACTGTATATGTACTATATATACTTATTTATACATACTATATGTACTATATATACTTATACATACTGTATATGTACTAGGGTAAAAACATATATCTACAGTGACTTCGGAAAGTATTCAGTCACTTTGACTTTTTCCACATTTTGTTACAGCCTTATACTAAAATAGATTTTTTTTTTAAATATCCTTATCAATCTACATACCCCATAATGAAGAAGCAAAAACAGGTTTTTAGACATTTTAGATAATTTCTTACAAATTTAAAAATGTAAGAAAACATTTACATAAGTGTTCAGACCCTTTACTCATTATTTTGTTGAAGGACCTTTGGCAGCGATTACAACCTCGAGTCTGTTTTTATTCAAAGTTAATTTGTTGAATTTATTTCCTTCTTAATGTGTTTGAGCCAATCAGTTGTGTTGTGACAAGGTAGGGGTGGTATACAGAAGATGGCCCTGATTGGTAAAAGATCAAGTCCATATTAAGGCAAGAACACCTCGAAAAAGCAAAGAGAATTGACAGTCCATCATTACTTTAAGACATGAAGGTCAGTCAATATGGAAAAAGTGCAGTCGCAAAAAAACATCAAGTGCTACGATGAAACCAGCTCTCATTAGGACCGCCACAGGAAAGGAAGACCCAGAGTTACCTCTTCTGCTGCAGAGGATAAGTTCATTAGAGTTATCTGCACCTCAGATTTCAGCCCAAATAAATGCTTCACAGAGTTTATGTAACAGACTAATCTCAACAACAACTGTTCAGAGGAGACTGCGTGAATCAGGCCTTCATGGTTGAATTGCTGCAAAGAAACCACTACTAAAGGACACCAATTAGAAGAAGAGACTTCCTTGTGCCAAGAAACACGAGCAATGGACATTAGAGGGGTGGAAATGTGTCCTTTTGGTCTGATGAGTCCAAATTTGAGATATTTGGTTCCAACGGCCGTGTCTTTGTGAGACGCAGAGTAGGTGAACGGATTATCTCTGTATGTTTGGTTCCCACCACAAAGCATGGAGGAGGAGGTGTTATGGTGTGGGGGTGCTTTCCTGGTGACACTGTCAGTGATTTATTTAGAATTCAAATCAAATCAAATGTATTTACATAGCCCTTCGTACATCAGCTGATGTCTCAAATTGCTGTACAGAAACCCAGCCAAAAACCCCAAACAGCAAGCAATGCAGGTGTAGAAGCAATTCAAGGCACACTTAACCATCATGGCTACCACAGCATTCTGCAGCGATATGCCATTCCATCTGGTTTGCGCTTAGTGGGACTATCATTTGCTTTTCAACAGAACAATGACCCAAAACACACCTCCAGGCTGTGTAAGGGCTATTTGACCAAGAAGGAGAGTGATGGAGTGCTTCACTCAACCTCAACCCAATTGAGATGGTTTGGGATGAGTCAGACCACAGAGTGGAGGAAAAGCAGCCAACAAGTGCTCAGCATATGTGGGAACTCCTTCAAGACTGTTGGAAAAGGATTCCAGGTGAACCTGGTTGAGAGAATTGCCAAGAGTGTGCAAAGCTGTCATCAAGGCAAAGGGTGGCTATTTGAAGAATCTCAAATATATAATGTAATTTGGTTTGTTTAACACTTTTTTGGTTATTACATGATTCCATATTTGTTATTTCACAGTTTTGATGTCTTCACTGTTATTCTACAATGTAGAAAAAAGTACAAATTTAAAAAAAAATTAAAAAAATTGAATGAGTAGGTGTTTCCAAACTTTTGACTGGTACTGTATATATATATATATTTGAGAGTAAAAATTAAAAAATGTATAATTACAAGGGTAATAAAGGGAAAATAGGGGACCTGATTTCCACCATATTATCACGGCCGTCGGAAAGATCTAGACCAAAGCGCAGCGTGGTGAGCGTACATATTCCTTTTATTTAGGATGACGCCGACAAAAACAATACAAAACAACCGTGACGCTTAAGGGCTATGTGCCACAAACAAAGTTAACTTCCCACACTGAAAGGAGGGAAAAAGGGTTACCTAAGTATGGTTCCCAATCAGAGACAACGATAGACAGCTGTCCCTGATTGAGAACCATACCCGGCCAAAACATAGAAATACAAAATCATAGAAAACAAAAACATAGAATGTCCACCCCAAATCACACCCTGATCAAACCAAATAAAGACATATAAAGGCTCTCTAAGGTTAGGGCGTGACACATATTAGAATGAGGTATTCTATAATGATATAGTGTTCGCTATAGAAGTAGGTTTCCCTCGTATACTTAGCCTGACGACCCACAGTAAAATTCTTCCGATCCTCTGTCACGTACTTTAGTCTGAGACTGCCATCATTGAAGTCGTGTGTGGTGACAAGGGTACACAAGTGGCCTTGTACAAAACAAAAGTAATCAGTGATTGGATCGTGTTTATCCAATCAGAGAATCAAAAGAGAACGAAACATTTTCAAACCGCTGTTTATCCCACGTGTGTCCTGCACCTGGCCCTACCCATCGGTTTCTGGACCAGTCAGATGGACCCGAATGTGTTGGCATTCGGTGAATGGTCGGGGAGATACTCAGATCAAGATTTGTTGCGATGAAGAAACTATTGTCCGTAGGCCAGAGAAATTAGTCTGGGTAGGCAAGCAATCACATACTATCATTAGGAATCAAATCTAGGCTCTAAGTATAGCCTCTACTCTAAAAATAAAAATACATTTTTTTTCCTCTGTTCACGCGTCAAGAAACAATTCCTCTCCCTACTTATGGATTATAGCCAATGCTCTTGACCAGCTGATTACTACTTCTGTCACATTCTGACCAGTTCTTTTGTGTTTTCCTTGTTTTTGTGTTGGTCAGGACGTGAGCTGGGTGGGCATTCTATGTTGTGTGTCTAGTTTGTCCGTTTCTATGTGTGGCTTGATATGGTTCTCAATCAGAGGCAGGTGTTAGTAAATCTCTGATTGGGAACCATATTTAGGTAGCCTGTTTTGTGTTGGGTTTTGTGGGTGGTTGTTTCCTGTCTTTGTGTTCTCTGCACCAGATAGGACTGTTTTGTGTTGGGGTTTGTGGGTGGTTGTTTCCTGTCTTTGTGTTCTCTACACCAGATAGGACTGTTTTGTGTTGGGGTTTGTGGGTGGTTGTTTCCTGTCTTTGTGTTCTCTGCACCAGATAGGACGGTTTTGTGTTGGGGTTTGTGGGTGGTTGTTTCCTGTCTTTGTGTTCTCTACACCAGATAGGACTGTTTTGTGTTGGGGTTTGTGGGTGGTTGTTTCCTGTCTTTGTGTTCTCTACACCAGATAGGACTGTTTCGGGTTTTGCCACGTTTGGGTTTAGTAATTGTGTTCATGTTGAGTTTCTCATATTAAAAACCATGAACTCTAACCACGCTGCATTTTGGTCCTCGTCTTCTTTTACGGAAGAAAGCCGTTACAACTTCTGACCCCATTGTCCATCTCAGAGGTGGTGAAAGCACAAATGACACAGGTCCTAGTCAGTAGTCTTAGCAGGACATTCCAGCCGAAAATGGCATAGTGCTGATCAAGTGTTCTTTCTCTCAACCTTTATGAATGGCCTTAGCAACACATGAGCATTGATCAAGGGTTATGCAATGACACTTATCTCAGGTAAATCCTAACCTGGTAGAATAGAGGAAATTGCCAGGATGCATGGTCTGTGTCCCAAATGGCAACCTATTCTCTATATAATTCACGACTTTTTCAAAAGCATTATAAGGAACAGGGTGCCATTTTGGATACACATTGGGGCAATGTAAATCAGAATTATGGGAAATAAGTTGGTCATGAAGTGAGGTTGGTCGGGTTGTGAGGGGGTGACATGAAGGAAGGCCTTGGCAGAGAGCAAAATAATATAAAGGAGAGGAAGAGGAGAGGAAAAGGAGAGGAAGAGTAAGAGGAAAGGAGGAGAGAAAAAGGAAGAGGAAGAGGAGAGGAAAGGAGGAGAAGCAGAGGAAGATGAGTGGAGAAGAAGGGGAGGAAAAGGAAGAGGAAGAGGAGAGGAAAGGAGAAGAAGAATAGGAAGATGAGCGGAAAAGGAGAGGAAAAGGGGAGAAAGAGGAGGGTAAGAGGAGAGGAAGAGGAGAGGAAGAGGGGAGGAAAAGGAGAGGAAAATGGGAGGAAGAGGAGGGTAAGAGGAGAGGAAGAGGAGAGGAGGAGGGGAGGAAGAGGAGGGTAAGGAGAGGAAGAGGGGAGGAAGAGGAGGGTATGAGGAGAGGAAGAGGAGAGGAAGAGGGGAGGAAGAGGAGAGGAAAAGGAGAGGAAAATGGGAGGAAGAGGAGAGGAAGAGGGGAGAAAGAGGAGGGTGAGAGGAAGAGGAGAGGAAAAGGAGAGGAAATGGGAGGAAGAGGAGAGGAAGAGGAAGAGGGGAGGAAGAGGAGGGGGAGAGGAAGAGGAGAGGAAGAGAGGAAGAAGAGGAGAGGAAAATGAGAGGAAAATGGGAGGAAGAGGAGAGGAAGAGGGGAGAAAGAGGAGGGTAAGAGGAGAGGAAGAGGAGAGGAAGAGGGGAGGAAGAGGAGAGGAGAGGAAAAGGAGAGGGAATGGGAGTAAGAGGAGTGGAAAATGGGAGGAAGAGGAGAGGAAGAGGGGAGAAAGAGGAGAGGACGTGGTGAGGAAGAGGGGAGGTGATATGGAGGGCTTTGGAGGTGACAGATTGACGGATGGTCCAACTACAGCTGGACATCAGATCAGAAGCAGACCACAGTGTGGGGAAACGGCACACACACACACACACACACACACACACACACACACACACACACCCACACACACACACACACACACACACACACACACACACACACACACACACACACACACACACACACACACACACACACAACCTCTACTTTACGTTGTGTTATAGTACTACGGCTATTATTAATACTGATATTATTACTACTACTATTATTACTACAGATATTACTACTGATATTACTACTAATGATGTTATTGCTACTGATATTCCTACTGATATTGCTACTACTGATATTATTACTACTACTACTACTGATAATACTACTACTGATATTACTTCTGATATTACTACCGCTATTACTACTGATATTACTACCGATATTACTACTGAAATTACTACTGATATTACTACTACTGATATTACTTCTGACATTACTACTGATATTACTTCTGATATTACTACTGATATTACTACTGATATTACTACTACTCGAAATAGTACCGCTGATATTACTAATAATTGTATTATTAATACAGATATTACTACTACTGATATTACTACTACTGATATTATTACTAGTACTACTGATA